>NC_134354.1:500118710-500419664 GCF_048569485.1 Anomaloglossus baeobatrachus
TCTGCCTGCATTGCACACTCAAACTCTTTTTAACTAAGCCATTATACTAGCAAACAGTCAGTGTACCTAGCGGCATCCTAAACGTGGCTATTGGACTTTTGTGTAGTCACACTAGTGGAAAGATATTTGCAGCACGTCTGCTTGCATTGCACACTCAAACTCTTTTTAACTAAGCCATTATACTAGCAAACAGTGAGTGTACCTAGTGGCATCCTAAACTTGGCTATTGGACTTCTGTATAGTCCCACTAGTGCAAAGATATTTGCAGCACCTCTGCCTGCATTGCACACTCAAACTCATTGTTACTAAGCCATTATACTAGCAAACACTGAGTGAACTTAGTGTCATCCTAAACGTGGCTTTTGGACTTCGGTATAGTCCCACTAGTGCACAGATATTTGCGGCACCTCTGCCTGCATTGCACACTCAAACTCTTTTTAACTAAGCCATTATACTAGCAAACAGTCAGTGTACCTAGTTGCATCCTAAACATGGCTATTGTACTTTTGTGTAGTCACACTAGTGGAAAGATATTTGCAGCACGTCTGCCTGCATTGCACACTCAAACTCTTTTTAACTAAGCCATTATACTAGCAAACACTGAGTGAACTTAGTGTTATCCTAAACGTGGCTATTGGACTTCTGTATAGTCCCACTACTGCACAGATATTTGCAGCACCTCTGCCTGCATTGCACACTCAAACTCTTTTTAACTAAGCCATTATACTAGCAAACAGTCAGTGTACCTAGTGGCATCCTAAACGTGGCTATTGGACTTTTGTGTAGTCACACTAGTGGAAAGATATTTTCAGCACGTCTGCCTGCATTGCACACTCAAACTCTTTTTAACTAAGCCATTATACTAGCAAACAGTCATTGTACCTAGTGGCATCCTAAACGTGGCTATTGGACTTCTGTATAGTCCCACTAGTGCAAAGATATTTGCAGCACCTCTGCCTGCATTGCACACTCAAACTCATTGTTACTAAGCCATTATACTAGCAAACACTGAGTGAACTTAGTGTCATCCTAAAAGTGGCTTTTGGACTTCAGTATAGTCCCACTAGTGCACAGATATTTGCGGCACCTCTGCCTGCATTGCACACTCAAACTCTTTTTAACTAAGCCATTATACTAGCAAACAGTCAGTGTACCTAGTTGCATCCTAAACATGGCTATTGTACTTTTGTGTAGTCACACTAGTGGAAAGATATTTGCAGCACGTCTGCCTGCATTGCACACTCAAGCTCTTTTTAACTAAGCCATTATACTAGCAAACAGTCAGTGTACCTAGTGGCATCCTAAACGTGGCTATTAGACTTTTGTGTAGTCACACTAGTGGAAAGATATTTGCAGCACGTCTGCCTGCATTGCACACTCAAACTCTTTTTAACTAAGCCATTATACTAGCAAACAGTCAGTGTACCTAGTGGCATCCTAAACGTGGCTATTGTACTTTTGTCTAGTCACACTAGTGGAAAGATATTTGCAGCACGTCTGCCTGCATTGCACACTCAAACTCTTTTTAACTAAGCCATTATACTAGCAAACAGTCAGTGTACCTAGCGGCATCCTAAACGTGGCTATTGGACTTTTGTGTAGTCACACTAGTGGAAAGATATTTGCAGCACGTCTGCCTGCATTGCACACTCAAACTCTTTTTAACTAAGCCATTATACTAGCAAACAGTGAGTGTACCTAGTGGCATCCTAAACGTGGCTATTGGACTTCTGTATAGTCCCACTAGTGCAAAGATATTTGCAGCACCTCTGCCTGCATTGCACACTTAAACTCATTGTTACTAAGCCATTAGACTAGCAAACACTGAGTGAACTTAGTGTTATCCTAAACGTGGCTATTGGACTTCTGTATAGTCCCACTAGTGCACAGATATTTGCAGCACCTCTGCCTGCATTGCACACTCAAACTCTTTTTAACTAAGCCATTATACTAGCAAACAGTCAGTGTACCTAGCGGCATCCTAAACGTGGCTATTGGACTTTTGTGTAGTCACACTAGTGGAAAGATATTTGCAGCACGTCTGCTTGCATTGCACACTCAAACTCTTTTTAACTAAGCCATTATACTAGCAAACAGTGAGTGTACCTAGTGGCATCCTAAACGTGGCTATTGGACTTCTGTATAGTCCCACTAGTGCAAAGATATTTGCAGCACCTCTGCCTGCATTGCACACTCAAACTCATTGTTACTAAGCCATTATACTAGCAAACACTGAGTGAACTTAGTGTCATCCTAAACGTGGCTTTTGGACTTCGGTATAGTCCCACTAGTGCACAGATATTTGCGGCACCTCTGCCTGCATTGCACACTCAAACTCTTTTTAACTAAGCCATTATACTAGCAAACAGTCAGTGTACCTAGTTGCATCCTAAACATGGCTATTGTACTTTTGTGTAGTCACACTAGTGGAAAGATATTTGCAGCACGTCTGCCTGCATTGCACACTCAAACTCTTTTTAACTAAGCCATTATACTAGCAAACACTGAGTGAACTTAGTGTTATCCTAAACGTGGCTATTGGACTTCTGTATAGTCCCACTACTGCACAGATATTTGCAGCACCTCTGCCTGCATTGCACACTCAAACTCTTTTTAACTAAGCCATTATACTAGCAAACAGTCAGTGTACCTAGTGGCATCCTAAACGTGGCTATTGGACTTTTGTGTAGTCACACTAGTGGAAAGATATTTTCAGCACGTCTGCCTGCATTGCACACTCAAACTCTTTTTAACTAAGCCATTATACTAGCAAACAGTCATTGTACCTAGTGGCATCCTAAACGTGGCTATTGGACTTCTGTATAGTCCCACTAGTGCAAAGATATTTGCAGCACCTCTGCCTGCATTGCACACTCAAACTCATTGTTACTAAGCCATTATACTAGCAAACACTGAGTGAACTTAGTGTCATCCTAAAAGTGGCTTTTGGACTTCAGTATAGTCCCACTAGTGCACAGATATTTGCGGCACCTCTGCCTGCATTGCACACTCAAACTCTTTTTAACTAAGCCATTATACTAGCAAACAGTCAGTGTACCTAGTTGCATCCTAAACATGGCTATTGTACTTTTGTGTAGTCACACTAGTGGAAAGATATTTGCAGCACGTCTGCCTGCATTGCACACTCAAACTCTTTTTAACTAAGCCATTATACTAGCAAACACTGAGTGAACTTAGTGTTATCCTAAACGTGGCTATTGGACTTCTGTATAGTCCCACTACTGCACAGATATTTGCAGCACCTCTGCCTGCATTGCACACTCAAACTCTTTTTAACTAAGCCATTATACTAGCAAACAGTCAGTGTACCTAGTGGCATCCTAAACGTGGCTATTGGACTTTTGTGTAGTCACACTAGTGGAAAGATATTTTCAGCACGTCTGCCTGCATTGCACACTCAAACTCTTTTTAACTAAGCCATTATACTAGCAAACAGTCATTGTACCTAGTGGCATCCTAAACGTGGCTATTGGACTTCTGTATAGTCCCACTAGTGCAAAGATATTTGCAGCACCTCTGCCTGCATTGCACACTCAAACTCATTGTTACTAAGCCATTATACTAGCAAACACTGAGTGAACTTAGTGTCATCCTAAAAGTGGCTTTTGGACTTCAGTATAGTCCCACTAGTGCACAGATATTTGCGGCACCTCTGCCTGCATTGCACACTCAAACTCTTTTTAACTAAGCCATTATACTAGCAAACAGTCAGTGTACCTAGTGGCATCCTAAACATGGCTCTTGGACTTTTGTGTAGTCACACTAGTGGAAAGATATTTGCAGCACATCTGCCTGCATTGCACACTCAAACTCTTTTTAACTAAGCCATTATACTAGCAAACAGTCAGTGTTCCTAGTGGCATCCTAAACGTGGCTATTGTACTTTTGTGTAGTCACACTAGTGGAAAGATATTTGCAGCACGTCTGCCTGCATTGCACACTCAAACTCTATTTAACTAAGCCATTATACTAGCAAACAGTCAGTGTACCTAGTGGCATCATAAACGTGGCTATTGGACTTTTGTATAGTCACACTAGTGGAAAGATATTTGCAGCACGTCTGCCTGCATTGCACACTCAAACTCTTTTTAACTAAGCCATTATACTAGCAAACAGTCAGTGTACCTAGTGGCATCCTAAACGTGGCTATTGGACTTTTGTGTAGTCACACTAGTGGAAAGATATTTGCAGCACGTCTGCCTGCATGGCACACTCAAACTCTTTTTAACTAAGCCATTATACTAGCAAACAGTCAGTTTACCTAGTGGCATCCTAAACGTGGCTATTGTACTTTTGTGTAGTCACACTAGTGGAAAGATATTTGCAGCACGTCTGCCTGCATTGCACACTCAAACTCTATTTAACTAAGCCATTATACTAGCAAACAGTCAGTGTACCTAGTGGCATCCTAAACGTGGCTATTAAACTTTTGTGTAGTCACACTAGTGGAAAGATATTTGCAGCACGTCTGCCTGCATTGCACACTCAAACTCTTTGTAACTAAGCCATTATACTAGCAAACAGTCAGTGTACCTAGTGGCATCCTAAACGTGGCTATTGTACTTTTGTCTAGTCACACTAGTGGAAAGATATTTGCAGCACGTCTGCCTGCATTGCACACTCAAACTCTTTTTAACTAAGCCATTATACTAGCAAACAGTCAGTTTACCTAGTGGCATCCTAAACGTGGCTATTGTACTTTTGTCTAGTCACACTGGTGGAAAGATATTTGCAGCACGTCTGCCTGCATTGCACACTCAAACTCTTTTTAACTAAGCCATTATACTAGCAAACAGTCAGTGTACCTAGTGGCATCCTAAACGTGGCTATTGGACTTTTGTGTAGTCACACTAGTGGAAAGATATTTGCAGCACGTCTGCCTGCATTGCACACTCAAACTCTTTTTAACTAAGCCATTATACTAGCAAACAGTCAGTGTACCTAGTGGCATCCTAAACGTAGCTATTGTACTTTTGTGTAGTCACACTAGTGGAAAGATATTTGCAGCACGTCTGCCTGCATTGCACACTCAAACTCTTTTTAACTAAGCCATTATACTAGCAAACAGTCAGTGTACCTAGTGGCATCCTAAATGTGGCTATTGGACTTTTGTGTAGTCACACTAGTGGAAAGATATTTGCAGCATGTCTGCCTGCATTGCACACTCAAACTCTTTTTAACTAAGCCATTATACTAGCAAACAGTCAGTGTACCTAGTGGCATCCTAAACGTGGCTATTGTACTTTTGTCTAGTCACACTAGTGGAAAGATATTTGCAGCACGTCTGCCTGCATTGCACACTCAAACTCTCTTTAACTAAGCCATTATACTGACAAACAGTCATTGTACCTAGTGGCATCCTAAACGTGGCTATTGTACTTTTGTCTAGTCACACTAGTGGAAAGATATTTGCAGCACGTCTGCCTGCATTGCACACTCAAACTCTTTTTAACTAAGCCATTATACTAGCAAACAGTCAGTGTACCTAGTGGCATCCTAAACGTGGCTATTGGACTTTTGTGTAGTCACACTAGTGGAAAGATATTTGCAGCACGTCTGCCTGCATTGCACACTCAAACTCTTTTTAACTAAGCCATTATACTAGCAAACAGTCAGTGTACCTAGTGGCATCCTAAACGTGGCTATTGTACTTTTGTCTAGTCACACTAGTGGAAAGATATTTGCAGCACGTCTGCCTGCATTGCACACTCAAACTCTTTTTAACTAAGCCATTATACTAGCAAACAGTCAGTGTACCTAGCGGCATCCTAAACGTGGCTATTGGACTTTTGTGTAGTCACACTAGTGGAAAGATATTTGCAGCACGTCTGCCTGCATTGCACACTCAAACTCTTTTTAACTAAGCCATTATACTAGCAAACAGTGAGTGTACCTAGTGGCATCCTAAACGTGGCTATTGGACTTCTGTATAGTCCCACTAGTGCAAAGATATTTGCAGCACCTCTGCCTGCATTGCACACTTAAACTCATTGTTACTAAGCCATTAGACTAGCAAACACTGAGTGAACTTAGTGTTATCCTAAACGTGGCTATTGGACTTCTGTATAGTCCCACTAGTGCACAGATATTTGCAGCACCTCTGCCTGCATTGCACACTCAAACTCTTTTTAACTAAGCCATTATACTAGCAAACAGTCAGTGTACCTAGCGGCATCCTAAACGTGGCTATTGGACTTTTGTGTAGTCACACTAGTGGAAAGATATTTGCAGCACGTCTGCTTGCATTGCACACTCAAACTCTTTTTAACTAAGCCATTATACTAGCAAACAGTGAGTGTACCTAGTGGCATCCTAAACGTGGCTATTGGACTTCTGTATAGTCCCACTAGTGCAAAGATATTTGCAGCACCTCTACCTGCATTGCACACTCAAACTCATTGTTACTAAGCCATTATACTAGCAAACACTGAGTGAACTTAGTGTCATCCTAAACGTGGCTTTTGGACTTCGGTATAGTCCCACTAGTGCACAGATATTTGCGGCACCTCTGCCTGCATTGCACACTCAAACTCTTTTTAACTAAGCCATTATACTAGCAAACAGTCAGTGTACCTAGTGGCATCCTAAACGTGGCTATTGGACTTTTGTGTAGTCACACTAGTGGAAAGATATTTGCAGCACATCTGCCTGCATTGCACACTCAAACTCTCTTTAACTAAGCCATTATACAAGCAAACAGTCAGTGTACCTAGTGGCATCCTAAACGTGGCTATTGTACTTTTGTCTAGTCACACTAGTGGAAAGATATTTGCAGCACGTCTGCCTGCATTGCACACTCAAACTCTTTTTAACTAAGCCATTATACTAGCAAACAGTCAGTGTACCTAGTGGCATCCTAAACGTGGCTATTGTACTTTTGTCTAGTCACACTAGTGGAAAGATATTTGCAGCACGTCTGCCTGCATTGCACACTCAAACTCTTTTTAACTAAGCCATTATACTAGCAAACAGTCAGTGTACCTAGTTGCATCCTAAACATGGCTATTGTACTTTTGTGTAGTCACACTAGTGGAAAGATATTTGCAGCACGTCTGTCTGCATTGCACACTCAAACTCTTTTTAACTAAGCCATTATACTAGCAAACAGTCAGTGTACCTAGTGGCACCCTAAACGTGGCTATTGGACTTCTGTATAGTCCCACTAGTGCAAAGATATTTGCAGCACCTCTGCCTGCATTGCACACTCAAACTCATTGTTACTAAGCCATTAGACTAGCAAACACTGAGTGAACTTAGTGTTATCCTAAACGTGGCTATTGGACTTCTGTATAGTCCCACTACTGCACAGATATTTGCAGCACCTCTGCCTGCATTGCACACTCAAACTCTTTTTAACTAAGCCATTATACTAGCAAACAGTCAGTGTACCTAGTGGCATCCTAAACGTGGCTATTGGACTTTTGTGTAGTCACACTAGTGGAAAGATATTTGCAGCACGTCTGCCTGCATTGCACACTCAAACTCTTTTTAACTAAGCCATTATACTAGCAAACAGTCATTGAACCTAGTGGCATCCTAAACGTGGCTATTGGTCTTCTGTATAGTCCCACTAGTGCAAAGATATTTGCAGCACCTCTGCCTGCATTGCACACTTAAACTCATTGTTACTAAGCCATTATACTAGCAAACACTGAGTGAACTTAGTGTCATCCTAAAAGTGGCTTTTGTATTTCGGTATAGTCCCACTAGTGCACAGATATTTGCGGCACCTCTGCCTGCATTGCACACTCAAACTCTTTTTAACTAAGCCATTATACTAGCAAACAGTCAGTGTACCTAGTGGCACCCTAAACGTGGCTATTGGACTTCTGTATAGTCCCACTAGTGCAAAGATATTTGCAGCACCTCTGCCTGCATTGCACACTCAAACTCATTGTTACTAAGCCATTAGACTAGCAAACACTGAGTGAACTTAGTGTTATCCTAAACGTGGCTATTGGACTTCTGTATAGTCCCACTAGTGCACAGATATTTGCAGCACCTCTGCCTGCATTGCACACTCAAACTCTTTTTAACTAAGCCATTATACTAGCAAACAGTCAGTGTACCTAGCGGCATCCTAAACGTGGCTATTGGACTTTTGTGTAGTCACACTAGTGGAAAGATATTTGCAGCACGTCTGCTTGCATTGCACACTCAAACTCTTTTTAACTAAGCCATTATACTAGCAAACAGTGAGTGTACCTAGTGGCATCCTAAACGTGGCTATTGGACTTCTGTATAGTCCCACTAGTGCAAAGATATTTGCAGCACCTCTACCTGCATTGCACACTCAAACTCATTGTTACTAAGCCATTATACTAGCAAACACTGAGTGAACTTAGTGTCATCCTAAACGTGGCTTTTGGACTTCGGTATAGTCCCACTAGTGCACAGATATTTGCGGCACCTCTGCCTGCATTGCACACTCAAACTCTTTTTAACTAAGCCATTATACTAGCAAACAGTCAGTGTACCTAGTGGCATCCTAAACGTGGCTATTGGACTTTTGTGTAGTCACACTAGTGGAAAGATATTTGCAGCACATCTGCCTGCATTGCACACTCAAACTCTCTTTAACTAAGCCATTATACAAGCAAACAGTCAGTGTACCTAGTGGCATCCTAAACGTGGCTATTGTACTTTTGTCTAGTCACACTAGTGGAAAGATATTTGCAGCACGTCTGCCTGCATTGCACACTCAAACTCTTTTTAACTAAGCCATTATACTAGCAAACAGTCAGTGTACCTAGTGGCATCCTAAACGTGGCTATTGTACTTTTGTCTAGTCACACTAGTGGAAAGATATTTGCAGCACGTCTGCCTGCATTGCACACTCAAACTCTTTTTAACTAAGCCATTATACTAGCAAACAGTCAGTGTACCTAGTTGCATCCTAAACATGGCTATTGTACTTTTGTGTAGTCACACTAGTGGAAAGATATTTGCAGCACGTCTGTCTGCATTGCACACTCAAACTCTTTTTAACTAAGCCATTATACTAGCAAACAGTCAGTGTACCTAGTGGCACCCTAAACGTGGCTATTGGACTTCTGTATAGTCCCACTAGTGCAAAGATATTTGCAGCACCTCTGCCTGCATTGCACACTCAAACTCATTGTTACTAAGCCATTAGACTAGCAAACACTGAGTGAACTTAGTGTTATCCTAAACGTGGCTATTGGACTTCTGTATAGTCCCACTACTGCACAGATATTTGCAGCACCTCTGCCTGCATTGCACACTCAAACTCTTTTTAACTAAGCCATTATACTAGCAAACAGTCAGTGTACCTAGTGGCATCCTAAACGTGGCTATTGGACTTTTGTGTAGTCACACTAGTGGAAAGATATTTGCAGCACGTCTGCCTGCATTGCACACTCAAACTCTTTTTAACTAAGCCATTATACTAGCAAACAGTCATTGAACCTAGTGGCATCCTAAACGTGGCTATTGGTCTTCTGTATAGTCCCACTAGTGCAAAGATATTTGCAGCACCTCTGCCTGCATTGCACACTTAAACTCATTGTTACTAAGCCATTATACTAGCAAACACTGAGTGAACTTAGTGTCATCCTAAAAGTGGCTTTTGTATTTCGGTATAGTCCCACTAGTGCACAGATATTTGCGGCACCTCTGCCTGCATTGCACACTCAAACTCTTTTTAACTAAGCCATTATACTAGCAAACAGTCAGTGTACCTAGTGGCATGCTAAACATGGCTATTGGACTTTTGTGTAGTCACACTAGTGGAAAGATATTTGCAGCACATCTGCCTGCATTGCACACTCAAACTCTTTTTATCTAAGCCATTATACTAGCAAACAGTCAGTGTACCTAGTGGCATCCTAAACGTGGCTATTGTACTTTTGTGTAGTCACACTAGTGGAAAGATATTTGCAGCACGTCTGCCTGCATTGCACACTCAAACTCTTTTTAACTAAGCCATTATACTAGCAAACAGTCAGTGTACCTAGTGGCATCCTAAACGTGGCTATTGGACTTTTGTGTAGTCACACTAGTGGAAAGATATTTGCAGCACGTCTGCCTGCATTGCACACTCAAACTCTTTTTAACTAAGCCATTATACTAGCAAACAGTCAGTGTACCTAGTGGCATCCTAAACGTGGCTATTGTACTTTTGTCTAGTCACACTAGTGGAAAGATATTTGCAGCACGTCTGCCTGCATTGCACACTCAAACTCTTTTTAACTAAGCCATTATACTAGCAAACAGTCAGTGTACCTAGTGGCAACCTAAACGTGGCTATTGTACTTTTGTCTAGTCACACTAGTGGAAAGATATTTGCAGCACGTCTGCCTGCATTGCACACTCAAACTCTTTTTAACTAAGCCATTATACTAGCAAACAGTCAGTGTACCTAGTGGCATCCTAAACGTGGCTATTGTACTTTTGTGTAGTCACACTAGTGGAAAGATACTTGCAGCACGTCTGCCTGCATTGCACACTCAAACTCTTTTTAACTAAGCCATTATACTAGCAAACAGTCAGTGTACCTAGTGGCATCCTAAACGTGGCTATTGGACTTCTGTATAGTCCCACTAGTGCAAAGATATTTGCAGCACCTCTGCCTGCATTGCACACTCAAACTCATTGTTACTAAGCCATTATACTAGCAAACACTGAGTGAACTTAGTGTCATCCTAAACGTGGCTATTGGACTTCTGTAAAGTCCCACTAGTGCACAGATAATTGCAGCACCTCTGCCTGCATTGCACACTCAAACTCTTTTTAACTAAGCCATTATACTAGCAAACAGTCAGTGTACCTAGTGGCATCCTAAACGTGGCTATTGGACTTTTGTGTAGTCACACTAGTGGAAAGATATTTGCAGCACGTCTGCCTGCATTGCACACTCAAACTCTTTTTAACTAAGCCATTATACTAGCAAACAGTCAGTGTACCTAGTGGCATCCTAAACGTGGCTATTGGACTTCTGTATAGTCCCACTAGTGCAAAGATATTTGCAGCACCTCTGCCTGCATTGTACACTCAAACTCATTGTTACTAAGCCACTATACTAGCAAACAGTAAGTGTACCTAGTGGCATCCTAAACGTGGCTAATAGACTTTTGTGTAGTCACACTAGTGGAAAGATATTTGCAGCACGTCTGCCTGCATTGCACACTCAAATTCTTTTTAACTAAGCCATTATACTAGCAAACAGTCAGTGTACCTAGTGACATCCTAAACGTGGCTATTGGACTTTTGTGTAGTCACACTAGTGGAAAGATATTTGCAGCACGTCTGCCTGCATTGCACACTCAAACTCTTTTTAACTAAGCCATTATACTAGCAAACAGTCAGTGTACCTAGTGGCATCCTAAACGTGGCTATTGTACTTTTGTCTAGTCACACTAGTGGAAAGATATTTGCAGCATGTCTGCCTGCATTGCACACTCAAACTCTTTTTAACTAAGCCATTATACTAGCAAACATTCAGTGTACCTAGTGGCATCCTAAACGTGGCTATTGGACTTCTGTATAGTCCCACTAGTGCAAAGATATTTGCAGCACCTGTGCCTGCATTGCACACTCAAACTCATTGTTACTAAGCCATTATACTAGCAAACACTGAGTGAACTTAGTGTCATCCTAAACGTGGCTATTGGACTTCTGTATAGTCCCACTAGTGCACAGATATTTGCAGCACCTCTGCCTGCATTGCACACTCAAACTCTTTTTAACTAAGCCATTATACTAGCAAACAGTCAGTGTACCTAGTGGCATCCTAAACGTGGCTATTGGACTTTTGTGCAGTCACACTAGTGGAAAGATATTTGCAGCACGTCTGCTTGCATTGCACACTCAAACTCTTTTTAACTAAGCCATTATACTAGCAAACAGTGAGTGTACCTAGTGGCATCCTAAACGTGGCTATTGGACTTCTGTATAGTCCCACTAGTGCAAAGATATTTGCAGCACCTCTGCCTGCATTGCACACTCAAACTCATTGTTACTAAGCCATTATACTAGCAAACACTGAGTGAACTTAGTGTCATCCTAAACGTGGCTTTTGGACTTCGGTATAGTCCCACTAGTGCACAGATATTTGCGGCACCTCTGCCTGCATTGCACACTCAAACTCTTTTTAACTAAGCCATTATACTAGCAAACAGTCAGTGTACCTAGTGGCATCCTAAACGTGGCTATTGGACTTTTGTGTAGTCACACTAGTGGAAAGATATTTGCAGCACATCTGCCTGCATTGCACACTCAAACTCTCTTTAACTAAGCCATTATACTAGCAAACAGTCAGTGTACCTAGTGGCATCCTAAACGTGGCTATTGTACTTTTGTCTAGTCACACTAGTGGAAAGATATTTGCAGCACGTCTGCCTACATTGCACACTCAAACTCTTTTTAACTAAGCCATTATACTAGCAAACAGTCAGTGTACCTAGTGGCATCCTAAACGTGGCTATTGGACTTTTGTGTAGTCACACTAGTGGAAAGATATTTGCTGCACGTCTGCCTGCATTGCACACTCAAACTCTTTTTAACTAAGCCATTATACTAGCAAACAGTCAGTGTACGTAGTGGCATCCTAAACGTGGCTATTGTACTTTTGTCTAGTCACACTAGTGGAAAGATATTTGCAGCACGTCTGCCTGCATTGCACACTCAAACTCTTTTTAACTAAGCCATTATACTAGCAAACAGTCAGTGTACCTAGTTGCATCCTAAACATGGCTATTGTACTTTTGTGTAGTCACACTAGTGGAAAGATATTTGCAGCACGTCTGTCTGCATTGCACACTCAAACTCTTTTTAACTAAGCCATTATACTAGCAAACAGTCAGTGTACCTAGTGGCACCCTAAACGTGGCTATTGGACTTCTGTATAGTCCCACTAGTGCAAAGATATTTGCAGCACCTCTGCCTGCATTGCACACTCAAACTCATTGTTACTAAGCCATTAGACTAGCAAACACTGAGTGAACTTAGTGTTATCCTAAACGTGGCTATTGGACTTCTGTATAGTCCCACTACTGCACAGATATTTGCAGCACCTCTGCCTGCATTGCACACTCAAACTCTTTTTAACTAAGCCATTATACTAGCAAACAGTCAGTGTACCTAGTGGCATCCTAAACGTGGCTATTGGACTTTTGTGTAGTCACACTAGTGGAAAGATATTTGCAGCACGTCTGCCTGCATTGCACACTCAAACTCTTTTTAACTAAGCCATTATACTAGCAAACAGTCATTGAACCTAGTGGCATCCTAAACGTGGCTATTGGTCTTCTGTATAGTCCCACTAGTGCAAAGATATTTGCAGCACCTCTGCCTGCATTGCACACTTAAACTCATTGTTACTAAGCCATTATACTAGCAAACACTGAGTGAACTTAGTGTCATCCTAAAAGTGGCTTTTGGACTTCGGTATAGTCCCACTAGTGCACAGATATTTGCGGCACCTCTGCCTGCATTGCACACTCAAACTCTTTTTAACTAAGCCATTATACTAGCAAACAGTCAGTGTACCTAGTGGCATCCTAAACATGGCTATTGGACTTTTGTGTAGTCACACTAGTGGAAAGATATTTGCAGCACATCTGCCTGCATTGCACACTCAAACTCTTTTTATCTAAGCCATTATACTAGCAAACAGTCAGTGTACCTAGTGGCATCCTAAACGTGGCTATTGTACTTTTGTGTAGTCACACTAGTGGAAAGATATTTGCAGCACGTCTGCCTGCATTGCACACTCAAACTCTTTTTAACTAAGCCATTATACTAGCAAACAGTCAGTGTACCTAGTGGCATCCTAAACGTGGCTATTGGACTTTTGTGTAGTCACACTAGTGGAAAGATATTTGCAGCACGTCTGCCTGCATTGCACACTCAAACTCTTTTTAACTAAGCCATTATACTAGCAAACAGTCAGTGTACCTAGTGGCATCCTAAACGTGGCTATTGTACTTTTGTCTAGTCACACTAGTGGAAAGATATTTGCAGCACGTCTGCCTGCATTGCACACTCAAACTCTTTTTAACTAAGCCATTATACTAGCAAACAGTCAGTGTACCTAGTGGCAACCTAAACGTGGCTATTGTACTTTTGTGTACTCACACTAGTGGAAAGATATTTGCAGCACGTCTGCCTGCATTGCACACTCAAACTCTTTTTAACTAAGCCATTATACTAGCAAACAGTCAGTGTACCTAGTGGCATCCTAAACGTGGCTATTGTACTTTTGTGTAGTCACACTAGTGGAAAGATACTTGCAGCACGTCTGCCTGCATTGCACACTCAAACTCTTTTTAACTAAGCCATTATACTAGCAAACAGTCAGTGTACCTAGTGGCATCCTAAACGTGGCTATTGGACTTCTGTATAGTCCCACTAGTGCAAAGATATTTGCAGCACCTCTGCCTGCATTGCACACTCAAACTCATTGTTACTAAGCCATTATACTAGCAAACACTGAGTGAACTTAGTGTCATCCTAAACGTGGCTATTGGACTTCTGTAAAGTCCCACTAGTGCACAGATAATTGCAGCACCTCTGCCTGCATTGCACACTCAAACTCTTTTTAACTAAGCCATTATACTAGCAAACAGTCAGTGTACCTAGTGGCATCCTAAACGTGGCTATTGGACTTTTGTGTAGTCACACTAGTGGAAAGATATTTGCAGCACGTCTGCCTGCATTGCACACTCAAACTCTTTTTAACTAAGCCATTATACTAGCAAACAGTCAGTGTACCTAGTGGCATCCTAAACGTGGCTATTGGACTTCTGTATAGTTCCACTAGTGCAAAGATATTTGCAGCACCTCTGCCTGCATTGTACACTCAAACTCATTGTTACTAAGCCACTATACTAGCAAACAGTAAGTGTACCTAGTGGCATCCTAAACGTGGCTAATAGACTTTTGTGTAGTCACACTAGTGGAAAGATATTTGCATCACGTCTGCCTGCATTGCACACTCAAATTCTTTTTAACTAAGCCATTATACTAGCAAACAGTCAGTGTACCTAGTGACATCCTAAACGTAGCTATTGGACTTTTGTGTAGTCACACTAGTGGAAAGATATTTGCAGCACGTCTGCCTGCATTGCACACTCAAACTCTTTTTAACTAAGCCATTATACTAGCAAACAGTCAGTGTACCTAGTGGCATCCTAAACGTGGCTATTGTACTTTTGTCTAGTCACACTAGTGGAAAGATATTTGCAGCATGTCTGCCTGCATTGCACACTCAAACTCTTTTTAACTAAGCCATTATACTAGCAAACAGTCAGTGTACCTAGTGGCATCCTAAACGTGGCTATTGGACTTCTGTATAGTCCCACTAGTGCAAAGATATTTGCAGCACCTGTGCCTGCATTGCACACTAAAACTCATTGTTACTAAGCCATTATACTAGCAAACACTGAGTGAACTTAGTGTCATCCTAAACGTGGCTATTGGACTTCTGTATAGTCCCACTAGTGCACAGATATTTGCAGCACCTCTGCCTGCATTGCACACTCAAACTCTTTTTAACTAAGCCATTATACTAGCAAACAGTCAGTGTACCTAGTGGCATCCTAAATGTGGCTATTGGACTTTTGTGTAGTCACACTAGTGGAAAGATATTTGCAGCACGTCTGCCTGCATTGCACACTCAAACTCTTTTTAACTAAGCCATTATACTAGCAAACAGTCAGTGTACCTAGTGGCATCCTAAACGTGGCTATTGGACTTCTGTATAGTCCCACTAGTGCAAAGATATTTGCAGCACGTCTGCCTGCATTGCACACTCAAACTCTTTTTAACTAAGCCATTATACTAGCAAACAGTCAGTGTACCTAGTGGCATCCTAAACATGGCTATTGGACTTCTGTATAGTCCCACTAGTGCAAAGATATTTGCAGCACCTGTGCCTGCATTGCACACTCAAACTCATTGTTACTAAGCCATTATACTAGCAAACACTGAGTGAACTTAGTGTCATCCTAAACGTGGCTATTGGACTTCTGTATAGTCCCACTAGTGCACAGATATTTGCAGCACCTCTGCCTGCATTGCACACTCAAACTCTTTTTAACTAAGCCATTATACTAGCAAACAGTCAGTGTACCTAGTGGCATCCTAAACGTGGCTATTGGACTTTTGTGCAGTCACACTAGTGGAAAGATATTTGCAGCACGTCTGCCTGCATTGCACACTCAAACTCTTTTTAACTAAGCCATTATACTAGCAAACAGTCAGTGTACCTAGTGGCATCCTAAACGTGGCTATTGGACTTTTGTGTAGTCACACTAGTGGAAAGATATTTGCAGCACGTCTGCCTGCATTGCACACTCAAACTCTTTTTAACTAAGCCATTATACTAGCAAACAGTCAGTGTACCTAGTGGCATCCTAAACGTGGCTATTGGACTTCTGTATAGTCCCACTAGTGCAAAGATATTTGCAGCACGTCTGCCTGCATTGCACACTCAAACTCTTTTTAACTAAGCCATTATACTAGCAAACAGTCAGTGTACCTAGTGGCATTCTAAACGTGGCTATTGGGCTTTTGTGTAGTCACACTAGTGGAAAGATATTTGCAGCACGTCTGCCTGCATTGCACACCCAAACTCTTTTTAACTAAGCCATTATACTAGCAAACACTCAGTGTACCTAGTGGCATACAAGAAGTGGCTGTTGTATTCCATTAGTGCCCCACTGGTGCCAAGCTATTTCTAGCACCTGTGCATGACACCCTCCTGCTCTGTTTTTAATAAGCTATAATGATAGCAAAAAATACTGCCATTTAGTGGCATCATAGAACTGGCTGTTGTATTCCATTAGTGCCCCACTGGTGCCAAGCTATTTCTAGCACCTGTGCATGACACCCTCCTGCTCTGTTTTTAATAAGCTATAATGATAGCAAAAAATACTGCCATTTAGTGGCATCATAGAACTGGCTGTTGTATTCCATTAGTGCCCCACTGGTGCCAAGCTATTTCTAGCACCTGTGCATGACACCCTCCTGCTCTGTTTTTAATAAGCTATAATGATAGCAAAAAATACTGCCATTTAGTGGCATCATAGAACTGGCTGTTGTATTCCATTAGTGCCCCACTGGTGCCAAGCTATTTCTAGCACCTCTACATGACACCCTCATGCACATTTTGCTACGGTAATGTTATAGCAAACTCAGTGAATTCATTACTGCATTTGATAATTCGGAGGGATAGAAAGTGAGGCTTCCTTTAGCTTTTCCTTCTGTTCATAGACAGCATCTCCAAGTTCACACCCGAAGAGCAATTTCTCCTCCACGTCTAAGTGTGGAGAGGCAGCTAGTGCGCATGCGTATGCCGATTTACCCCAGCTGCAGCCTAACTACAGTGTTTCGCCTAGTGAGTATGCTCAGCCTGACTGTGCCATTCCTGACGCTAAGTCTTCATTTCGGGATACAGCGCATGCTCCCACACCCAGTGTGAAAAGCCTCTTTGCACAGGTACTTGCATTCCGTGCCGGGTCTAAGTCCTGTTTTGTGCCTAGACACCATGCTAAAGCTGATAGTCTTTTTTCAGAGACTGTATTTCATGCTACTGAGCATGCTCAGGCACTTACTGCATCAGAGACTAGGTCCGGTAATGTACTCTTTGGCCCTGCCCCTGATGTGGGGGTCCCATATAGACCACAGGGCATCAGGTGTCCTCCCAAATGGCTTGCAGAGGCCCACCCCTATGACTTGTCACCGCATTATTGATGGTCAGACGATGACTGGTGAGGTGTTTGGGTCATGGCAGCCATGAGGTCATCATTGAAGTTGCGTTTCCAAATAGGACGCTAGTTATGCCACTCATGACGTGTCACTCTACTTTTGTCTCCAGGAGGTGCATTGTGTTTCACCCTGGTTTGGGGCGGACCCAGGTTATAAAAGGGGCTGGAGCCAACAAGGAGGTGCGCAGTCTTCTATTATGCTCCGAAAGAGCACACCTCCATGTGTTGAACCCATTGCGGCTTTAGGCCAGAGGTAGGCAGGGATAGGGTGTCGATGCAGGCCACCACCACAGTTGGTAACGCAGAACGGTTAAGACCAGCTCCTGTCCTACCAGTCCTGCTTGTGCAGCCCAGTGGCATTAACAGGTCTGCTGCTGCTGATGCGCCTGCTGTCCACAGGTGTGGCCCCTACGCACACGGTCAGCGTACTCAATGGCCCCTGTGTTGTTAACAGGGAGTTCCTGGGCTGGGTGGGCATGTGGACCCTGTGACGCTAACAGGGCTCCCAGTCTCCAGATCCGAATGGCGTCTAACTCGGTTCAGGCTACTATTAGTTTCATAGCCACACAGCTCTGTATCCTCCACCAAACCTTCCAGTTGCCAACCTCTCCTTTTCCAACTGGGAGCACGGTGGACACTGACTGCTGATGGGGATATATACCTTTCTCTTTCTTTTCTTATTAATTTTTGTTATATAGCAGTAACATAGTATATACCACCTTATCCAAATCTGCCAGTCCCACTGTAACAGATGGTGTTTCTTCAGCAAATGTTACTGTTGCTTAACCACCAAATCCACGGACCAAAACTTTTTTCCCCTTTCCAACACACCTGTTCCCCTTTCCACCAGCATCTGTCCTTTTTTAACTCATTTTGGTATATGACCAAAAGTGCAACTCTGCAGGGACACCGTACTCAACGCCATCTCAGCACAGCAGCCATCCCTCGGTCCCTCCGATGTGGACAAGTAAAAGACCATTTCCTCCTATCCATGACAAAGCGTTGAGATTCACTCTGTGCAGCACTGGTGTTTAGTGGAAAAGCAGATCTAAGATTGCGTACCACATTCTGCAGATACTCCTGTATACGTGCGTCCATTTCTATGGCAGGAATTATTTCGCCAAATTTTGTCTTGTATCGGGGATCTAACAGTGTGGCAACCCAGTATTCAGGATTACTTTGAATTCGTACAATCCGAGGGTCATGTTGTAGGTAGTGCAGCAAGAAGGCGCTCATGTGTCTTGTGCATCCAGGAGGACCAAGTCCTTGGTGTGTTGGTGGCAGAGAGGTGAGACTCGTGCCTCCTTCCTCTGCCCTCTCCCCACAACCTCGCACAACCGAAATGTGAGCAAGCTCTCACTCATCTGCTGAGTCTTCCATGCCCATTGCCAGTTCGTCCTCCATTTCTTCATGGGCTCCTGCACCTTCCTCAACACTTTTTGCTGATACTATGCGCCCTTGTTAATCCCTCTCCCTCACCATGACTGCCGCATAGGTGCCGCTGACCATCTGGACCTCGTAGATCTTGTTATCCATTCCGCATATGACTCCTCCTGTACTTCCTCCCCTTCCTCTTGTCCCAACACCTGACTCCGAATAATAATTACAGTGTGCTCCATCATGTAGATGACCAGAATTGTCACGCTGAGAATGACATTGCCAGTGCTAAACATCTTCGTCGACATTTGTAAACTGTGTAGCAGGGTGCATAGGTCCTTGATCTGACACCACTCCAGCAGCGTGATCTGCACCACCTCTGGATCAAGTTATCCCAGGCTATATGTCATAACGTATTGCAGCAGGGTTCGGCGGTACTGCCACAAACGCTGCAACATGTGCAGATTCAAATTCCTGCGTGTCGGCACATCGCATTTCAGGCGTTTAACCACCAGACCTAAAGACTTCTGTAGCGACGAAAGTTGTTGAGCTGCTGTGTGCGCACGATGGAAGTGAGCACATAGCGAGCGTGCCCGCTGCACAAGGCCATGTAGGCCGGGATGGTGTTTTAAAAATTGCTGGAGAATTAGGTTCAACACGTGAGCCATACAAGGCACGTGTGTCACATTGCCCTGACGATGGCCCGCAGCCAGGTTTGCATCATTGCCGCACACGGCTGTTAAGTCACCAACGGAGTACGCTCCGTCAATTTGTACTCCGGTCGCCAGGTGACAACGTGTTCCTTTCATGCATAGTGCTGATGATGGGAGAGGAGTCGATGCCAGCGGCGCAGGTTGACGCAGGTTATGCTCACCCACTGGGCTGCATTACCTTGACAGATGCAGAATCTCTGGCTGAATGTAGCTGGTGGGTATCTCACAGATGAAATACCATCATTCAGCTACAACCAATGGGAAGACACCACACCCTTTTTTATGCCCATCCTGTCTGCAGACCACTGCCACACATAGCTATGAACCTCTGGTTAATTTTACCCCCAGTTCAGTTTTATGATTTTGTGTGCTTGTTACCTGACTACTTTTCCTGCTTGCTGTTTATGTACCTTGTTGGCCGATCCGCATTTCACCTCTGCTTGTTTTCTGATTAAGTCCTGGCCGTCCCATTCTGTTCCTGTTCCTCAATTAATGTTTTAACCCTGCCTGACTACTATTCTCTGGAACTGAAGCCTTCCACAGGTATTAATCACCTTGGGCCCTGTGTAATTCCTAATCCCTGTATAGGGGTTAAAGGGATTCAGGGTTCTAGGGGTCCTGCTTGGTGAGTGGTTTCCCTCTAGCCTATCATTTACAGCCCATCTGAGTGTGTGGATCAAGGAAGGCGTTACACCGTGCTCTCTGCAGAAGGCCATGTGGGCCAGGATAGTGCTTTAAAAATTGCTGTACAACCAGGTTCAACACGTGAACCACACAAGGCACGTGTGTCACATTGTCACAGCGAAGGGCTGCACCCATGTTTGCATCATTGTCGCACCCGGCCTTCCCTGGCTGCTGGTTGAGTGGAGACAACCATTGATGAAACTCGGTCTCCAGAGCTAACCGTCCACAACTTCTCAGTGGTGTGACTCACATTTCCCATACATTTCAAAGTAAACCTTTGACCGCCTGATGGCATTGAGCTCTGCTGCCAGCATAGTAAGGAGGTGTGTGGTATTCCTTGTGCGCAGTTACAAGGAAGGGTGGCCTGACCACACAGGGTTTGCGCCAAGGTGGAGGACCCACACGAGGTTGAAGAGGCAGAAGCAGTGTATTAACTTCTACATACAGAAGAAGGATTGAAACAACTCATGGGGATGGCAAGACTTGTACAGCAGACCCTTCTCCATCTCTCCCCACAGTAACCCATTGCCCAGTCAGCGACATGTAACGCCCCTGTCCATGCTTACTGGGCCAATTATCTGTGGTGAAATGCACCCTGTCACACAGAGTTTCTCAAGGAATCAGTGATGTTTAGTGCGACATGCTGGTGTAGCGCGTGCACGCCTTTGTTGGAGAAGGAGTGGCGCCTGGGCATCGGCTCTTGGGGCACTGCGATGGGCATAAGGTCTCAAAAATCCTTGGTTATAAAGGTTGGAAAGGCAGCATTTTGGTAGCCAACAGTTTCCAGATGCTGAAAGTCAACCTCTAAGCCATGTCATGCCCTTCTAAAAGCATGTAAAACACAGCGAGGGGACTCCAACCACAGTCTCCCTCGTTTCCACTAACTGGGCCACACACACCCCACTTGACTGGCATTGGTTGAGCCCCCTTTTGAAAAAGAAAAATATGCTTTGCATGAAGCACTCTCAAAAATACGCGTGCCTTTCCCGTCCCCTGGCTGACCCAGGGGAAGAAAAGTCCTCTGAGAGCCATGATTTGTTCATTTTGGTTCTTTTAGAAACACAGCAAGGGGACTCCAACCACAGTCTCCCTCGTTGCCACTAATTGGGCCACACACACCCCACTTGACTGACATCAGTTGATGCCCCTTTTCAAAATGAAAAAGATGCTTTGCATGAAGCACTCTCAAAAATACGCGTGCCTTTCGCCTCCCCTGGCTGACCCAGGGGAAGAAAAGTCCTCTGAGAGCCATGTCCACATTGTCAGTGGACAGACACGTGTGCTTATCTGCCAGCAGACCCCCAGCAGCACTGAAGACAGGTTCCGAGAGAACGCTGGCTGCAGGACACGACAAGATCCCCAAGGCGTACGTGGCGAGCTCAGGCAATTTATCCAGATTGGAAGCCTAAAATGAGCAGGGCTCAAGTTGCACAATAATGGAATCGATGTTTCCTTGCATATACTCATATATCTGTGTGTCCTCCTCTTTTTCCTTGTCCAGCTCTTTTGTTTTCGCATGAGTATATGTCCTTGTCACTTTCCCATGTGTTTGTGTTGTGTTGTGAGTTGTTTATCACCTTTTGGACACCTTTGAGGGTGTTTTCTAGGTGTTTTTATGTGTTTGTGATTGCCTGCCATTGTTTCCTATGCAGTTCGAGTTCGGTTCGTCGAACGTTCGACGAGCCGAACTCGAGCCGAACCGGGACCGGTTCGCTCATCTCTACTCTTGATACCTGACACAAGAGCATTTGACTATCCTGTAACATGATTTTACATGTAGTTACTAGCGACCCATTAATACTAGCCCAACTTTTTCCCCCTCCCCACTAGTATGGTTCCTAATCATACACTGTGCAATCTAATGAAGAATCTGATCCAGGTGGTGCAGGATATGGCCAAGGAGCATCAGAGACTAGAGAAGTTGCACTCCCCAGTTTTCTAGTGCGATGAGTGCCTCTCTGAGTCCTCCATTGCCGACAACAGCATTGATGCCTGTATCTTCTGATGGGCAATTGGTCTCTCCTGAACAAGTAATGGCACTTCCTGACAAATTTTCAGGGAGAAAAATCAATTTCGGGTGTTCAGGGAAAGCTGCAGGCTATTTTTTACTCTGCGACTTTGTTCTTCAGGGAATAAGTCCCAGCGGATATCAATAACTCTGTCCTTGATGCAAGGGAGTCCTCAGATTTGGGCATTTTTTTTTGCCCCCACCTGCCTCAGAACAGTCATCTGTTGATGTCTTTTTTAATACCTTAATTTTAATCTATAATGAACCTGACAGAAGGCAAAGATCATGAACTTGACACAGTTGGGCTGCAATGCTGATGACTACAGTATTGATCTCCAGCAATGGTCCACAGATGTTCTGTGGAATGATGCAGTTCTCAGGTGTCAGTTTCACAGTGGCCTATCGGATACACCAAAGGATGTTTTCTGTCTCTGCATACTCCACCCAGTTCCTTGGGAGAGGCCATTCAGTTGAATTGCAGGATTCCGGAAAGATGTGATGAGCGACAGGGGTTTTTTGCCATTTTTCAAGGATTGGTTCATTTACCTGAGGCTAAATCGATGGAGATGGGAGCTACCAGCTCTCAGACCATTGAAGAAACTTTGATGGATTCTCAGACTGTGCATCTACGGTGGTTGCGTGTGGCGTTTTCTCAAGGACTGTTCATTACACCGTCAAGCAAGCAAGCCGTCAGGAAAAACCTAAGAGTGGGTGATTGTCGAGGAGGTCATGCAACCTTCCAGGTACATTTTTACTCCTCAGATAAAGTACAGCTGAATGTGGAACTATTTTTCTTGGTTTAGACATTATCTGCATCCACTTTCATTAATTGTGGGTCTACAGTCAACATCATTGATTTAGGACTGGTTATGAGATTATGATTAGGGACAGTTAGGTTGGAAGGATCCATTTAAATTGCTGCCATTGACACAACACCATTACCTAAAGTGTGAACATTTAATTCTAATTCAATCTACTGTTATGTTTTGGTTAACCCACCAGCGGGGTTGCTTTTGGGATTTCCACAGTTGCATATTCACAAATCTGTCTTTAATAACTGTTGGAGAGCTATTGTTAAGTGAAGTCCCTATTGTCATAAGAAACGTCTTAATTCTGAGCAGTTTTTCTCCAATAGCCTGAAGGGTCTTTCAGAGTACCTGAAAGACTTCAAGGATGTTTTCTTGGAAAAAGAGATACTACCTCCCCATCATCTGTATGACTGTACAATCATTTTTATTCCCAATGTCAAATTACCTAAAGCTCACCTGTTTAACCCCTTCATCCCCGGCCACTAAAACATCCTTCTGATCAGGCCATTTTTTACGATTCTGACCAGTGTCACTTTGACAGGTTATAATTCTGGAACGCTTCAATGGATCCCAATGATTCTTAGATCGTTTTTTTTCATGACATATTGTTTTTCATGATATTTGTAATTTTAGGCAAAATTTTTTGCATTTATTTGTGAAAATTAGGGAAATTTGGAGAAAATTTTGCAGTTTTCAAACTTTGAAATTTTGTCGGTAAATTTGAGAGTTATGTCACAAAAAAAAGTTGCTAAATAACATTTCCCACATGTCTACTTTACACCAGTGCAATTTTTTAAACAAATTTTTTTTGTTATTAAGTTAGAAGAATTCAAAGTTCATCAGCAATTTCTCATTTTTCCAACAAAATTTACAAAAAAAATTTTTTAGGGACCACATCCCCTTTGAAGTAACTTTACGAGGCTTAGGTGACAGAAAATACCAAAATGTGACCTATTCTAAAAACGTCAGAGCTCAAGCTGGTCAAAACCACATCCAAGAAGTTTATTAACCCTTTAGGGTCTTCACAGGAACCAAAGCAATGTGGAAGGAAAAAAATGAACATTTTACTTTTTTTGCACAAAAATGTTACTTAGCCATAAAATTTTGGATTTTCACAAGGTTATCAGGAAAAAATGCACCTTAAAAGTTATTGTGCAATTTGTCCCAAGTACGCTGATACCCCATATGTGGTGGAAATAAATTCTTTGAATGCATAGCAGAGCTCGGTAGGGAAGGAGCGCCATTTGATTTTTTAAAGTAACTGGAATCATTAGAGGATGCGATGTTGCATTTGGAGACCCCCTGAGGTGCTTAAACAGTGGAGAGCCCCCATAAGTTACCCTATTTTGGAAACCAGACCCTCAAGGAATTTATCTAGATGTTTGGTGAGCCCCTTGAACCTCCAGGGGCTTCCCTAAAGTTTATAACCTTGAGCTGTGAAAATAAAACAAAAGTATTTTACCTCAAAAGTGTTGCTTCAAAAAGGTAGCTTTTTCTTCACAAAGGTATCAGGAAAAAATGCACCATAAAATGTATTGTGCAATTTCTCCTGAGTACACTGATACCTCATATGTGGTGGAAATCAACTGTTTGGTTGCACCACAGGGCTCGGAGGGGAAAAAGTGCCATTTGATATTTGAAGCACAGATTTTCCTAGAATAGTTTGCAGACTCTATTTGCAGAGCCTCTAAGTGCCAGAATAAAAGAAATTCCCCTTAAGTGACCACATTGTGGAAATCACACCCCTCTGGCAATTCATATATGGGTGCAGTGATTATTTAGTCTCTAGAAAACATCCATGGTGTCAAACACAGTGAATGCTGCAGAAGTAAAAATTGCAAATAAGTCCTTGTGCCAAGTACATTGTAGTGCCCATACATTGTAGTGCCCGTATATTGTGCCCAGTCTGTGCTTCTTTAAACCTGCACTTTGTATATTTTAGTGGGCTTTCCTCACTACAAGAATGGCAAACATGTGGATGCCAACTGTAGTTTAGCCACATTGTGGGGCTCAGTAGGGAGGGGGGCATTTGGATTGGGAGCGCAGATTTTACTGATTTTCTTTTTTTGAGGGGAGGAGCCATAGTGTTTTTCAAGAGCTTTTGTACTGCCAGTAACATGGAAGTCCCCTATATTTCCATTAACCAATGACAGATCTCAGTGGGGACTTTTGTTTTTGTGGATTCAGTTGTATACTATTTGGTGGCAATTTTGGTAGAGAACATTTTGGATCAGTTCACATTTATCCTGTGCTCTATCCTGAGCACTTACATCAGGGTATCCGTCTACATCTCCAAAATACATGATTCAGGTGAAACCTACAATAGATCTATTTGAGAATGAGACAGCAGAATCTGGTGTCCCAGCTGAGGACACTCGCGTCTTACGCATAAATTAACATACTGCATCTAGGAAGCCACGCTACATGTCAGTTTACGCTGTGGAAAATAAAGGCGCAAAGGGCAGGGGATTTCTATCAATCCATCCACTGTGCTTGTATCGCACAACGCATTGGTTTGGATGCAGCAAAAAGATGCTGTGTCCAATATATTGCTATTCTTGATTGTGGGCTCAGACCCTTACATGTAATCACTGTG
Organism: Anomaloglossus baeobatrachus; assembly: GCF_048569485.1. NCBI lineage: Eukaryota > Metazoa > Chordata > Amphibia > Anura > Aromobatidae > Anomaloglossus > Anomaloglossus baeobatrachus. Next base: position 500,144,648 of record NC_134354.1, read on the forward strand.
CATGCACTCAGCGTGGAGTGCAGGATAAATATGAGCCATGCTATACTGGGATCTTTCAGAGGCAGAATGAACAAATCAATTGAAGAATTTTTAGAATATTTTTTACGTCTTTCACCTCGCGGTATAGGTGATTAGGCAGCTTTATTCCTCTGGCCAGTATGATTACAGCAAAACCAGGTTTTTATCGTTTTTTTAGGTTTGGCGTCTATCACTCAAAAAATGCTTTTCACAAAATAAAGGTTTTTGCATCACTTAATTTTCAGGGCTATAGTTTTTTTTTACTTTTTTGCCAACAGAGTCACGTGAGGGCTATTTTTTTTTGCAGGATGAGTTGAAGCTTTTATTGGAATCATTTTTGGTCACATAATTCTTGATCACTTTCTATTTTACTTTTTGTGAGGTAGAATCAAGAAGAAAGAACAAGTCAGGAATATATAATTTTTTACGCCGTTTACTGTGCCATAAAAGTGAGAAGATAGCTTTATTCTACAGGTCGGTATGATTATAGTGATGCTATATTTATATAGTTTGTTTTGGTTTTTTTTGCTTTGACGCTTTTAAACCATAAAAACAATTTCATAGGAAAAAAGCAGTTTTTGCATTCTTGTATTCTGAAAGCTATATTTTTTTAATTTTTTTTTTGACTGAGCTGTATGGTGGCTTTTTTTAGCGGGATAAGATGACGTTTTCATTGGTACCAATTTTGTTTTTATATGACTTTTTGATCGCGTTTTATTCCACTTTTTTGTCAGCTGTATGTTGAAATGACAGTTTTTTCTACTTTTTTTATTTACTTTTTACTGTGTTCGCTGAAAAGGGGTTAACTAGTGTCACAGTTTTATAGCTTGGGTTGTTATGAATGTGGCAATAACAAATGTGTACTTTTTTGTTTATTTTTATTTTTTACACAAATGTACTGTAACTATTTATTAGAATATTTTTTTTTATTTTTTTGTTCTTTATTTTCTGATTTTTTAAAAATATGTTTTGCTGGGGTTTTTTTTCACTAAGTCCCTTTATGGGACAGTAACCCATAGTGCTCTGATCGCAGCTGCAATGTTCTGCAGTGCTCTATCACTGCAGGATATCATAGCTGTCAGCTCTGCAGTGAGAGTGTGTGTCTGATCATGCTGCAGGCATGATCAAAGATGCTCTCTGTAGGCTCCCAGCAGTCAGGTGACCTCGGGCCACCATGACAACAATCAGGTACTTGTGATTACATCGCAGGGGTTCGGATCAGAGGTAAGAGGTAGCGTGATCCCTCTCCTAATCCCTAAGTGTCGTGATCGGTACTGATCGCAGAAATTAGGTGGTTAACCAGCCAGGGACAGCGCAGGCACCATCTCTGGCTGTGGATGTACCCATATGCCCTGCGGTCATGAAGGGGTTAATGTACAGTTAGGTCCAGAAATATTTGGACAGTGACACAATTTTCGCGAGTTGGGCTCTGCATGCCACCACATTGGATTTGAAATGAAACCTCTACAACAGAATTCAAGTGCAAATTGTAACGTTTAATTTGAAGGTTTGAACAATAATATCTGATAGAAATTGTAGGAATTGTACACATCTCTTTACAAACACTCCACATTTTAGGAGGTCAAAAGTAATTGGACAAATAAACCAAACCCAAACAAAATATTTTTATTTTCAATATTTTGTTGCGAATCCTTTAGAGGCAATCACTGCCTTAAGTCTGGAACCCATGGACATCACCAAACGCTGGGTTTCCTCCTTCTTAATGCTTTGCCAGGCCTTTACAGCCGCAGCATTCAGGTCTTGCTTGTTTGTGGCTCTTTCCGTCTTAAGTCTGGATTTGAGCAAGTGAAATGCATGCTCAATTGGGTTAAGATCTGGTGATTGACTTGGCCATTGCAGAATGTTCCACTTTTTTGCACTCATGAACTCCTGGGTAGCTTTGGCTGTATGCTTGGGGTCATTGTCCATCTGTACTATAAAGCGCCGTCCGATCAACTTTGCGGCAATTGGCTGAATCTGGGCTGAAAGTATATCCCGGTACACTTCAGAATTCATCCAGCTACTCTTGTCTGCTGTTATGTCATCAATAAACACAAGTGACCCAGTGCCATTGAAAGTCATGCATGCCCATGCCATCACGTTGCCTCCACCATGTTTTATAGAGGATGTGGTGTGCCTTGGATCATGTGCCGTTCCCTTTCTTCTCCAAACTTTTTTCTTCCCATCATTCTGGTACAGGTTGATCTTTGTCTCATCTGTCCATAGAATACTTTTCCAGAACTGAGCTGGCTTCATGAGGTGTTTTTCAGCAAATTTAACTCTGGCCTGTCTATTTTTGGAATTGATGAATGGTTTGCATCTAGATGTGAACCCTTTGTATTTACTTTCATGGAGTCTTCTCTTTACTGTTGACTTAGAGACAGATACACCTACTTCACTGAGAGTGTTCTGGACTTCAGTTGATGTTGTGAACGGGTTCGTCTTCACCAAAGAAAATATGCGGCGATCATCCACCACTGTTATCATCCGTGGACGCCCAGGCCTTTTTGAGTTCCCAAGCTCACCAGTCAATTCCTTTTTTCTCAGAATGTACCCGACTGTTGATTTTGCTACTCCAAGCATGTCTGCTATCTCTGGATTTTTTTTTTTTCAGCCTCAGGATGTTCTGCTTCACCTCAATTGAGAGTTCCTTAGACCGCATGTTGTCTGGTCACAGCAACAGCTTCCAAATGCAAAACCACACACCTGTAATCAACCTCAGACCTTTTAACTACTTCATTGATTACAGGTTAACGAGGGAGACGCCTTCAGAGTTAATTGCAGCCCTTAGAGTCCCTTGTCCAATTACTTTTGGTCCCTTGAAAAAGAGGAGGCTATGCATTACAGAGCTATGATCCCTAAACCCTTTCTCCGATTTGGATGTGAAAACTCTCATATTGCAGCTGGGAGTGTGCACTTTCAGCCCATATTATATATATATATAATTGTATTTCTGAACATGTTTTTGTAACCAGCTAAAATAACAAAACTTGTGTCACTGTCCAAATATTTCTGGCCCTGACTGTATCAAGTCCTGAATGGACTGCTTTGAAAGAGTATGTAAACTGAAGTTTGCAAAAGGTCATATTTGTTCTTTTTCCTTTTGCTTTGTCCATTAGCTTATCCTCTACCCTCCAGGTATTCTGATGCCTGACCATTGCCTGACTATGCCTCTGCCTATCCCTTTTATCCTAATTTGATGTCCTGGTACCTGACTCCAGAATTTGTGACAATCCTGCCTCACAGCTTGCTTTGTAGTGATTATCTTTACCAAATCAAGTGGGATTGAGGAAGAATGTATACTTAACTGTCATAGCTTATTGTCAGATACTCAATGTATTTCCTTGAGGCTGATAAAAATAAAGAATGACCACAGATCCTCTCAATGCCACATAAGTTGGAAACAAATCAAAAATACTTTTCATGGAAATAAAAAATGTGAAAAACAACACAAAAAACAAAGGAATTTTTTTTTATATGTCAAACAACGCAGACGAGATTGAATAGTTTAAGATAAAATAAACATGCCAAAATCGTTCAAACATAAAAACTCTGAATTGCTGTATGCTTTGCTTTCCTTTAAAGTAATGTTTTGGGGAGGTGAAGTAGCTTGCCCAAGGTCATACGGCTAGAGGATGAGCAAGAAACACTACAAATTATTTATGTTACAAAACCAAAGAGAATTCTTGCTACCTTGTTTTCTTTTACTCAACATCATTTCTTTAGCTTTACCTGGCAAACTTTGCCATGAATTATTTCTTTAAAACTTTCACAAGATAAATTGCAAAATACAAATGAACTCTACTTATAACTGTGTAATACTTCTATAGAAAAACGTGGCTTTCCAATTCACAGTTATTGGTTTCTAGGCAGTGCACATATCTCTATTTATAGTGAAACATATTTAGCTCTAATCAACATCTTTCAATTCTGTAACAATGTTTTATCTAGTTGGCTTCTCAGGAAGTTGACTCAGGAAGTTGTTTTTTTGTTCTTTAGGAGAGTTGGCAGGAAGTCATTGTAGTATGTGCCTACATGATGTGCAAGGACAGCCAGGGAGTGATATTATCAGTGTGTACATCATGTATAAGGTAATACTGGGAAGTAGAACTGATTGAGTCTGCTTATTTTATATCACAGAAACAGGGAACCTGCACTATCTGTGCCTAGAATAGTTGCACAGAGACAATGTTTGTATTATGTGTGCCTACAGTATAATCACAGAAAAATTGTGTATACATATTTGTAAATATAGAAAGAGAATGGATATAATTGGATCAGGCAAAACTAAAATTCGATCAGAAGGGAAAGAAGGTGATCCAGCTCAGCTGTGGCAATGTCCGGCTAATAAAGATTGCACAAGATTTTATATTATTCCGGAAGCTGGATTATTTTTTTTTTCTTCTATTAAAACTAAAATTCACCTATTAGGATGAATTTTCTGGGAAATTTGCCTTATGGAGAAGTTATTCTTTGCTAATTTAATGTCCATTTTTTAATAACCCATAATAATCATAAGATGTAAAAAAATAATGAAAATAGTTATCACGGACTTCTCCATCCCCCTTACTCCTTGGCCTCACCTGTTTGGTTCTCGGTCAATTTTCAGATCACCGTTACTTCCAACTTTGAGGATACCCAAAGGGTTTTCGATTGCATGCAAATGATCATTGTGCTTGCCATGTCATCATGATATCATGAACTTTTTCATGCTTGCACAGAATTCACTTGGGCCTTAGCCAAGCTGGAAGTCCTGGCCCAAAGTGAGAGGCTTGCCCAACTCAGCACAATCAACAGCGATCTGAATATGATGTACAGGCTGCATAGGTGATGCAAATAGGTTTGAGAGATGAAAATAAGGCTTTTCCCCATTTTTTAACATTAAAATGGCCTGTTATGGCTCAGAAAAATGCTGGCCAGTGGTCTTTAGTTTGCTGAATCCTTGCAGAAGTTAATTACAAATAATCCACATTTCTGTAGATGCTGATTTTTTTGGCATTTTCTAGTAGAATTCAATTCCACTCAACTTTAGTTATTAATCTCAGACAGGGAAGCATTAATATCATTATCTGCATCATTTATGAAAACGGGAAGGAGAAGAAGTGATATCTATGTCTACTCATTTACAAAGAGAGACAAGGCAGTAGAACTGTCTGTGCATATATCATTTTGAAAAGAAATTAATCTATTTGCTCACTTTAGCTTAAAGATCACAACAATGTATTGAAATATAGGCAACACTATTTTCAGTTTTTCTTTAACTCATACTTAGTGTTGACTGCAATGAAAATATGATACAGCTAATTACTACAGCGGAGTCTTTCATGTTTTATATCTGTAATAACTACCCATCTGCACTGGCACACAAAAAGATAATGTGTTCCTGCCAGGGAACAGCAACGTAGCTCCAACTCATGGGCAAAGTTCTATGATGGTAGATCTGCAAAGCTAAAAACTTAATAATGTTTCATTTTTATATTTTAAATATTATTAAAATTGCAATTATTAACTAAACAAAATTAGAAGTAAAGTTATTATATAAGTCTCAATCATCAGAGATGTGAAGAAAATAACCGCAACATCAGCTGCTGTGCCGGATGAACTTTATTCAAACTTCAGTGCAGAGTAAAATCAGTGGCAGGAGGAGACCTGGATATCGGCCCCTCACTAAGGACAGTTTTTTACTAAAACAAAATATTCCTCTATATACGTGCACATCACACAAAAAAAATGATCAAGAAAATCATCTCTACCTCACAAAAATACGGCCAGATCATTCCAGTTATTAAGACTCAAACTGCCCTGTGCTCCATATTTAATTATTAGTTTGGCCTCTGTTTGCAACAATGATTTATGGAGATCCCCTCCCTGTGGGGGTAAAGATGTTCTCACTAGGCCAGCAAACCGCAGGACATCAGGTCGACTAGCATGGGCTTCACGTATGTGGTCTATTAGTCTGGGAGATCCCTTTCCCGTGAGGATTGAGTTATAGTGTTCTCTGAATCGAATATACAAACACCTAATGGTTTTCCCAATATAAAACCTTCCACACGGGTACATCACTATATAGACCACATATTTCGTTTTACATGATATAAATTGTTTCACTCTATGTGTGTGGGAGCCAATCTGCAGAGTTACCTGTAAGTTGCAGGTTACAAAATCTGCACTGTCCACATCGATAATTCCCCACTGGGGATTGTATATCCAGCCAGGATTTAGGACTCATAAACCTATTCCTGACTAATAAGTCTCTTAAGTTGTGGCATCTCCTATATGTGACTAAAGGCCTAGAACTGGTCATGCTTGCTAAATCTGAATCTCTCTCTAAGATATGCCAATTTTTATCCAACGTTTTTCTTATAGCATCATGCATTGGGCCGAATCTGAAACTGAAAACAAACCTCTTATTTGCGTCCCTTTTGTATGTTTTTTTGTTTGTTTTTTTGTTGTTATTGTTCTCATTATCCCCATTCAGAGGACCTACACGTGGCTCCTGACTCATGGTTTTATTATACGCTGCATCAATAACCGCGTTAGGACAACTTGCAGTCTATATTTTAAATCCAAAGCCTGTTCCAATAAACCCTCTCTGGTACTGTTAGTTCTTTTTAATCTTAAAAATTGGACATAAGGTAGGGCCGTTTTGGTATGATGGGGATGGGCACTGTTAAAATGTAGTAGAGAATTGGAGGCCGTAGGTTTTCTGTAAACCTTAGTTGAAATTACACCTTCCTCCACCCAAACTTCTACATCCAAAAAGTTGAGGGAATTCCCTCCAAAGAACGATGTGAACGACATGTTCATGGTGTTGTTGGTGTTAAGATAAGAAACTAAGTTGGAAAACTCCTCCTCCGTTCCATCCCACACCATGAACACGTCGTCCACGTATCTTAAAAAATGCCTAATATGTTTCAAATATGGATTGGAGTTATCAAAAACATATTTACTTTCAAAATGGCCCAAAAATAGGTTGGCGATGACGCACGATATGGGGGTACCCATCGCGGTACCCCCTCATTGTACGTACCACTGCTCCAAAAACATAAAGGCATTCTTCGATAACACGAAATTCAGTGCTTCCCCCCACAAAATCACAAAATAAAGGTTTTTTTCCACTACGTGCCACTATATCTTTAACACTAGAACTACTGAGGTAGTCATTTTGACTACTTTGCACCATGTATTTCAATATAGGTGTCACGAGTCCAGTAGTTCTAGTGTTAACTGCCTCTACACCCAAGACCTGTGGAATTTGGGTGTATAAATTTTCCACATCAATGGATGTCAAACTAAATCCCTCCTGCCACCTAATCCCTTTTAATAGAGATATAAAATCTCCACTGTCTTTTACATAAGACGGGATATGCTGTAATAAAGGTCTTAAATGCCAATCCAGATAGTGGGAGAGTGGCTCGGTAAGTGAGCCAATCCCTGCCACTATCGGGCGGCCCGGGGGATTAGTGATATTTTTGTGAATCTTGGGGATACAGTACCAGTGAGGTCTTGCCGGAAAAGTTGGGACCAATTTTTCTGCCTGTGTGTGTGAAAGAAAATCAAGGGCCACGTATCTGTCAATAAACGGGTAAGTTGCTTTTTATACTCATTAATGGGTTTAGATGATAATGGGGTGTAAGTGGAATGATCTTGCAATTGTCTCAAACATTCATGCATATACATTTTGTGAGACAAGCGGACTACAGTTAGGTCCAGAAATATTTGGACAGTGACACAATTTTCGCGAGTTGGGCTCTGCATGCCACCACATTGGATTTGAAATGAAACCTCTACAACAGAATTCAAGTGCAGATTGTAACGTTTAATTTGAAGGTTTGAACAAAAATATCTGATAGAAATTGTAGGAATTGTACACATTTCTTTACAAACACTCCACATTTTAGGAGGTCAAAAGTAATTGGACAAAAAAACCAAACCCAAACAAAATATTTTTATTTTCAATATTTTGTTGCGAATCCTTTGGAGGCAATCACTGCCTTAAGTCTGGAACCCATGGACATCACCAAACGCTGGGTTTCCTCCTTCTTAATGCTTTGCCAGGCCTTTACAGCCGCAGCCTTCAGGTCTTGCTTCTTGTTTGTGGCTCTTTCCGTCTTAAGCCTGGATTTGAGCAAGTGAAATGCATGCTCACTTGGGTTAAGATCTGGTGATTGACTTGGCCATTGCAGAATGTTCCACTTTTTTGCACTCATGAACTCCTGGGTAGCTTTGGCTGTATGCTTGGGGTCATTGTCCATCTGTACTATGAAGCGCCGTCCGATCAACTTTGCGGCATTTGGCTGAATCTGGGCTGAAAGTATATCCCGGTACACTTCAGAATTCATCCAGCTACTCTTGTCTGCTGTTATGTCATCAATAAACACAAGTGACCCAGTGCCATTGAAAGCCATGCATGCCCATGCCATCACGTTGCCTCCACCATGTTTTACAGAGGATGTAGTGTGCCTTGGATCATGTGCCGTTCCATTTCTTCTCCAAACTTTTTTCTTCCCATCATTCTGGTACAGGTTGATCTTGGTCTCATCTGTCCATAGAATACTTTTCCAGAACTGAGCTGGCTTCATGAGGTGTTTTTCAGCAAATTTAACTCTGGCCTGTCTATTTTTGGAATTGATGAATGGTTTGCATCTAGATGTGAACCCTTTGTATTTACTTTCATGGAGTCTTCTCTTTACTGTTGACTTAGAGACAGATACACCTACTTCACTGAGAGTGTTCTGGACTTCAGTTGATGTTGTGAACGGGTTCTTCTTCACCAAAGAAAGTATGCGGCGATCATCCACCACTGTTGTCATCCGTGGACGCCCAGGCCTTTTTGAGTTCCCAAGCTCACCAGTCAATTCCTTTTTTCTCAGAATGTACCCGACTGTTGATTTTGCTACTCCAAGCATGTCTGCTATCTCTCTGATGGATTTTTTCTTTTTTTTCAGCCTCAGGATGTTCTGCTTCACCTCAATTGAGAGTTCCTTAGACCGCATGTTGTCTGGTCACAGTAACAGCTTCCAAATGCAAAACCACACACCTGTAATCAACCCCAGACCTTTTAACTACTTCATTGATTACAGGTTAACGAGGGAGACGCCTTCAGAGTTAATTGCAGCCCTTAGAGTCCCTTGTCCAATTACTTTTGGTCCCTTGAAAAAGAGGAGGCTATGCATTACAGAGCTATGATTCCTAAACCCTTTCTCCGATTTGGATGTGAAAACTCTCATATTGCAGCTGTGAGTGTGCACTTTCAGCCCATATTATATATATAATTGTATTTCTGAACATGTTTTTGTAAACAGCTAAAATAACAAAACTTGTGTCACAGTCCAAATATTTCTGGACCTAACTGTATGTTGCCTCCTTTATCCGCTTCGCGGAAAACAGTATCGCTCCATGAGCGCATAGTTTGAACTGCAGCCATTTTACCTTTATTCAAGTTCAAATCAAGACTGGGATACATTAAAGCTTCCACATCCCTAAGTACCGTATCTTGGAACAGATCGATGAGATTACCATGTGCGGTGGGTGGGCAGAAGTTAGACTTATTGCCTTTTGTAAACCTCGTTTGTTCACTCACTGATTCATTTGGATCGGGGTTTAGATCCTGAGCAGGGTCACTGTTACCCAGTTATAGACTCACGTCCAGAAAGATGCGGCACCAGCCCAGGTGTAACTCCGGGTGCAGCGTGCTGGTCAAATGAGAAACAGCGTCCCAATCATCAGAGATGTGAAGAAAATAACCGCAACATCAGCTGCTGTGCCGGATGAACTTTATTCAAACTTCAGTGCAGAGTAAAATCAGCGGCGGGAGGAGACCTGGATACCGGCCCCTCACTAAGGACAGTTTTTTACTAAAACAAAATATTCCTCTATATACGTGCACATCACACAAAAAAAATGATCAAGAAAATCATCTCTACCTCACAAAAATACGGCCAGATCATTCTAGTCATTAAGACCCAAACTGCCCTGTGCTCCATATTTAATTATTAGTTTGGCCTCTGTTTGCAACAATGATTTATGGAAATCCCCTCCCTGTGGGGGTAAAGATGTTCTCACTAGGCCAGCAAACCACAGGACATCAGGTCGACTAGCATGGGCTTTTTCGTATGTGGTCTATTAGTCTGGGAGATCCCTTTTCCGTGAGGATTGAGTTATAGTGTTCTCTGAATCGAATATACAAACACCTAATGGTTTTTCCAATATAAAACCCTCCACACGGGCACATCACTACATAGACCACATATTTCGTTTTACATGATGTCATGCAGAATTGGTGTCTGTGATTGGTGATAATGATATAAGCATGTAAACACTTACCCAAACTGGAAATAACACATAAAGATGTCAGCACATGCACACAAATGTGTATTAGAGACTTAAGGAAATCCCTTTAGCTAATGGGTGGAATTTCTTAGTGACGGATAAGTCACATGACTAAAACAATGACACTCCTCAAATCATGAAGCTTCCGTGGGCTCCTTCTATAAATTCTGAGCTTTAGTTCCTTCCATAAATTTCCTAATGGATTCCGGTCAGATGATTGGCTGGGCCATTCCAGCAGCTTTATTTCCTTTCTTTGAAACCAATTGAGATTTCCTCGGCTGTGATTTTGGGATCAATATCTTGCTGAAACATCCACCCTCATTTCATCTTCATTATCTTGGTAAATGACAGCAGATTTTTGTCAAGAATGTGTCGGTACATTTGTTCATCTATTCTTCCTTCAATTACATGAAGTTTGCCAGTGCTTTATGCTGAGAAACAGCCCTACACAATAATGTTACCACTCCCAAACTTTACTAATATTATGGTGCCAATGGCCTCCAAACATGATGTGTATTATGGCATCCTACAAGTTCAATTTTTATTTCCTCTGACTCAAATATATTCTCCCAGTATTTAACAGGCTTTTCTAAATGTTGTTGAGCCTTAAACACACTTGAACCTTCTTTTTGTTCAGCAATGGAATATTGCGTGGTGAGCATACATACAGGCCATGGAGGTTGAATGCATTACTTATCTATTTTCTTTGAAACAATTGTACCTGCTGATTCCAGGTCGATTTTTTTGTAGCTCTACACAGGTGGTCCTTGACTTTTGGACAACTATTCTTATAATTAAATTTGCTCCTCTATAAAAAACTTTATGGGAGCACCTGGTCATTACTGGTTTATATGGAAATAACGTTCTTTCCACTTTCAGATTATGGCCTCAACAATGCTCACTGGAATCTTCAGTAGTTTTGAAATTCTGTAACCAATGTCATCAATACGTTTTCCAATAATAAGGTTGCAAATGTGATAAGACAGCTCATTGGTTTTATCCATTATGAGATTTCCTTGTGTGGCCCCTTGGTAATGAGACACCTTTTTATAGCCATCAGTTGAACCAGCTGCTATTATTTTTCACTAAATCCCAGTATTGCTTTCTAATTACTGATAGATTTCAGTTGGTGTCATGACTTTCCATGGCTTTTTGTGCCTCCCATTCTTTATTTGTTCAATACTTTTCCATATGTTTTTTCTCTTTATTGCACAGAACTTAATTAATGGACATTATGATTTCATTTCTTTGCCTTTGTGGATTAAATGGGTTTTACTGACATCTGGTAAGCATTTCATGTCAATAGTACCTTTAGAAATATGCTAGCTGTACTACCCGGCTTCGCCCGGGTTAATAACTGTTGTTAACAAAATAGAATGTAATAACAAAAATTTATTGTGCACACAAAAACCACAAAACAAATAGATAGAAATGTAATTATAAAAAAGCCAAAAACTAAGCTAATAGAAGCATTTCACAACATATATTTCAACACCACAGATATTCCACACAGATTTAACTAATTTGGCCAAGCAATATGCTCCGCCTGTCTCTTTCCAGGTCTGTCTCTTTCCAGGTCTGTTTCTTTCCAGGTCTGTCTCTTTCCCCATCTGTCTCTTTCCCCGTCTGTCTCTTTCCCCTTCTGCCTGTCTCTGTCTGTCTCTTTTTTGTCTGTCTCTATCTGTCTCTTTCTAGGTCTGTCTCTTTCCCAGGTCGGTCTCTTTCCCCATCTATCTCCCCATTTCTTTGTCCATGTCTTTTCCTGTCTGTCTCTTTCCCTGTCTGCCTGTCTCTGTCTGTCTCTTTCCTTGTCTGTCTCTATTTCTCTGTCTCTTTCCCCGTCTGTCTCTATCAAGGTCTGTGTCTTTCCCCATCTATCTTTGTCTGTCTCTCTGGCTGTCTCCTCCTTCCCTGTCTGCCTGTCTCTGTCCCTGTCTGCATGTCTGTCTGTCTCTTTCCAGGTAAGTCTCTTTCCAGGTCAGTCTCTTTCTAGGTCAGTCTCTTTCACTGTTTGTCTCTGTCTGTCTCTCTGTCTGTCTCTCTGTCTGTCTCTCTCTATCCGTCTCCCCAACAACATCTTATTATCTCACATATAAGCTTCTTATACTATGAATGTCTTTTGTTCCAATAGCAACCAATCACAGCTCCTACTAATAACCTGTAGTTCCAGGCTCCATTTAGTTTAATGGAGGCATATTTTTTGGAGAGTAACTGTAAAGTGTGGGGTAAATTTTCCTGTCAAAACATAGTCTACGACGTTCCCTGGGTCACATGAGGTGTCTGTGCAAAATTTCGTGATTGTAAATGCGGATACACTTTTCGTTTCACTTTTATGTAGATAGGGGCAAAATTGATTGGTAAATTGGAACGCGCGGGGTTAAAATTTCGCCTCACAACATAGCCTATGATGCTCTCAGGGTCCAGACGTGTGAGTGGGCAAAATTTTGTGGCTGTAGCTGCAACGGTGTAGATGCCAATCCCGGACATACACACACACACACACAAACACACACACAAACACACACACACACACACACACACACACATACACGCATTCAGCTTTATATATTAGATTTACTTAGAAAATTGGCGACGTGTTAAATACTTATTTTATTTGTATGTGCAGGTTTAATGGCTTGGTGATAACCATGGACTAACAGGTAACAGAGATTCCTGGATCAATGAAATGTCACTTTTTAGCCACTTTACTCCTATTATCTTTCACTTTTACTTGTTTTTCATAATACATATGCTTATTCATTTTTATTTTATTGTACATTCATAATATATATGATCCAATACACTTATGTAGCGCCCCTGAGGCTCTGGTCGCTACAGGGTACTGCAACTGAATTAAGGAGCAATATCTATCTAGGGTAAGTTGTTTGCCAGTGTTCACACCAATACACATTTCACATGCAGTTAGGTAACTTCCCCACAGGGGGGAGTGGACTGGGGTGGGCAGGTAGAGTCAGCTATCCAGTAGCATGGGACTTCCCGGTCACCAGTACAACCACTGGGGGGCAGTTGCCTTATGGGGTAGAAGAGGAGGTAGCCATGACACATAGTGAGCTTTGCTGGAGAGGAGTCCCCTGAGACCAGAATGGTTGCAGGAAAGCACCAGTGCTGGTGATATGAAACACAGCTCATCTTTCTGTTGCGGAGCCTGGAGCTTGTGAGCAGGAGCTCAGCCCAGGTTCCTGCTGCCAGTTGATAGACAAACAGGACATTTACACTGACACCGGTAACCGCTTGGAACTTGCCCAGATAACCAGAGACTTACAAGCAGTGAACCAAAACACTCTCGGGCAATCTCCTAACCAGTGAGTAAATATCTGAGCCGGAGCTCTTGCCTTGTTTCCATTATTTACCGGCAACACCATCCCGCGCTGCAGCGCCCACGAACCACTAACAGCCAGCCGGCCACCCTCCCGGGGCAACCACTCCACCTGTGGGGAGTGACTCCATCTTGGCTGCAATCAACATCGACCCCCAGTGAGAAGAACCCTGCAGCAGCGGCCCCCTACCTGGCCACACATCACAGGTGGCATCACGTTATAAACTTTCATTTAATCTCCCCTGTAAATATAACCCTTTTAAAAAGCATCCCCAGAGTCATGGAATCGGGCAACAGCCACCAAGTGACATCTCCCCAGCAGTACTCCGCCCGGGACCGAGTACCCATAGCCCTGGGCGAGACACTTACACGCCTTTTTTCTTATATCTTTATTCACATTTTCACCTCACCAAATATTTTGCCACTTTCATCTTTTTACATATATTTAATTTATTAGTTGTTTTTATGCTTGTTTTTTTTTAAACTTTCCACAGTCCTTCCATTTTCCTCATAAATTGCAAGTTTTATGCTTTTCAATTCCTCTTCAGTGTGTACTGATTACATGGCCCATATGGTCTATTGACTGTGAGGTCAATTATCTTTTGTCATCTCCATTGGTCCCCTAATGCACATGCCCCTTTTCATATTCTTGATTGTCGTTTCGGTCTCTGGTGAGGTGTTTGCCTAGACACAGGTCAGGTGATTATTTTTCCTTCTGCCTTAAGGCACAGTCACACACAACGACTTATCAGCGATCCTGAATATGATGCGACCTGATAGGGATCGCTGGTAAGTCACTGGGAGGTCGCTGGTGAGATGTCACACAGTCAGACCTTACCAACGATGCAGGAATGATACACAGTAGCGACCTGTATAACAATCTCAGCAGTCACTGTGACCCTGTCACACAGTGTCAAACACAACAATGTGTCCTGCCCAGCAGGTCATCGCCTTTGAAGAAAATGACCTGGACCATTCTGCAATGACTAGCGATCTCACAGCAGGGGCCTGATCGCTGGTAGATGTCACACAACGAGATCGCTAACGGGATCAGGAACAGAAAACGTGACTCAGCAGCGATCTCGCTAGCGATCTCGTTATGTGTGACGGTACCTTTAAAGCCCCTTTACACACTGCAACATCGCTAACGACATCGCTGTAACGTCACCGGTTTTGTGACGTAATAGCGACCTCCCCAGCGACATTGCAGTGTGTGACACGCATCAGCGACCTGGCCCCTGCTGTGAGGTTGCTGATCCCTTTAAATCTTTCAGGACCATTTTTTGGTCCTTTGTTTCCCACTGAGCAGCATGGATTGGTATGTTTGACACCGTTACAACGACATCGTTAGCGACGTCCCTTCCAAATAGCTGCTTTAACACGTCCCCAATGACCAGCTAGGTCGTTCTGCAGGTCCATATCGCTACTGCGTCGTTGGTTAGGTCTGCCTGTTTGACAGCTCACCAGTGACTTACTAGAGACTTTGTAGCGATCCCGGCCAGGTTGGGATCGCTGGTGGGATTGCTAGAAAGTCTCAGTGTGTAAAGGGGCCTTTACTCGATCATGTGATGACTGTGTTATCAACTTAGATGCCCTTCTTGCTCTACTTTGATTGCACCATTGTGATGCAGAGGTCACCTGTACACCACATAGTGTGACTATCTTGTCATGTGGTACGGTCATGTGATTACTGCCTATATTTCTTTGATACTCCCACCACTATGTTCCTAATTGGGTCTTTTCATTGTTTTAAGTCAAATTAGCTAAAATGACTTTCTGATGTCTCTAATACGCATTAGTGCGCATGTGCTGGCATCTTTGTGTGTGATTTACAGCTTCAGTAAGTGTTTACATGCTTATATCATTATCACCTGCTGATATTAATATGTATCCATTCCATTAGTTATACACTTTTTAAATACTATGTCCATGTCTTACCAACCACCCCTGATGAAGCAACAGTGAAACACCTTTCGGATGTTTGATGGGTGAGCCCTTCTGCTATTGTATAATTACTTTCATGATTTGTGATTCTTTACTGTGTGTTCAGAATTTCTGAGCACTTTTTTGTGCAGATTCTCTTGTAATGAATTTACAATTAAATTTAATTGATTATTTATGCATATTGCATTGTATTACTCATAACAAAGCAATCTTTGTTCTATACTAAATACCATAGGGGCTCTCACAGTGGCTCACGCACCATTTTTAACCTTTGTATTGTTGAAACAATTAGCTTTTAAATGTATTAATATTTTAATAAAGTTTTGTAATTTTTTGATAATTTGTATCAATGTATTGCTTTTTTGCACATTTTTCTTTTTTGGCTACGTTTCTTGTATTGGTGTCCCATGGAGACATTCATATTTAGTATGTTCCAGGATAACAATTTTTAGTTTTTATCAAATTGAAATGTCACAACAACATTTGCAACCAAAGAGCATTATAGATTAACTTATTTTGCCTGTACCACTTTAATAAACTTCATACTTCTTCATGATTGAGTGTGAAGTGAACATCTTCTACTGTATTCTGGCATCCCAGTCCCGTTTCACTAGCACCTCAACTACACCAACTGTGTGCACTCTAAATTTTTCTGGAGAGTTTACACTCTACATGGAAGGGAGATAGGACCCTTGCTGACTATAAAAGCTTATACACCACCGTAGAGAGAGGACGCTTCTGATTATAAGAGTTTACACTTTATGGAGGAAACACTTAACCAGTGCCCCTATAGAAGAGTAACATTTCTGTCATACAAACTGTGCCCTCTTGTAACCACTGAGCTCAAATGGTCTAGAGACTGACCCTTACTATGCAAGGTATGATAATTAGGGATGATCGAATACCTCAAATATTCGGCTTCGTGACGAATAGGTTGCCGCTATGCGAATATTCGATGCGCAATGTAAGTCTATGGGAAGCCCGAATAGTTCCGAATACTTGTTATTCGGGTTTCCCATATACTTACATTGCGCATCGAATATTCGTGAATAGTCGAATAGCAGCGACCTATTCAGCAAATATTCACGAAGCCAAATATTTGAGGTATTCGATCATCCCTAATGATAATCTGTACGATGTCATAACTGCAGGGCATTATGGGTATGCCAGCACAGCAGCAAAAAAAATGACATTAGCCTTCTCTCTAATGCTTCAGCAGAGTGGGAAATGGTGGCAGGCATTTTTTTTTGCAAACTATTAATCAAATCTCAAAATGTTCACATTCACGTTAAATAGCGATTTTCATGAAATTTGACTCAATCATCCACAGATCAATCTGCTCATCTATAGTTAGATCCATTTGGTATTATTAGTAAATTCTTAGTTCTATTTGATTGGTATACTATTGTAATATAACCGTATCAAATTGTATAAACCAAAGGCATATGGTTTCACACTGCAGCATTGAACTGCAAAGTGGGCTGCTGGTTTTAGTTTTGTATACTGGCAATGTATATGTACACTTATGCACACACTCATGCTACCACTTCAGCGACACACACACTGAAACATTGACACTGAGCAATAACGATGTCTGAATTTTTTTCTGTGGGTGGAGTTCACTCTCTGAGTCCTGAACCCTTGGTGTGGAAATGGAATCGGCTCCTTTACACACCTGAGACTGGAAGCACTGCAACCTTTCATCTCCCCCCATTTCCAGGATCTGGGTGTCCTGAGATGAATCATTTATTTGTGAAACAGCAGTCTCACTCTCCTATATGATGTATATAGAACAGTCTCAGTGTCATCTATATGATGTATATATAACAGTTTCAATCTCTCATATGATGTATATACAGCGGCCTCAGTCTCCTATGTGATGTACTTCCAGCAATCGCAGTCTCCTCTATGATGTGTATAAATTAGTATTAGTCTCCTATATGATGTATAAACAGCAGTTGTAGTTTTCTGTGTGATATATATATATATATATATATATATATATATATATATATATACAGCGGTCTCCTATATGAGGTATATACAGTGGTCATAGTCCTCTTTGTGATGTATATATGTATATACAGACGATTCAGTCTTCTATGTGATGTACATATGTACATACATAACTTGCAATGTCCTTTTACAGGGTTTGATCCCATGTGTGCAATCTGTTCTTTTTCTATTCTCCACTTTTTTGTATTTCTAACATGGCATCACTCTTGATCCTGACCAGATTTATTAAAATACAGAGATTTAGACTGTCCAATAATCTCTGCATCATATACTATGAGATCCTTGTGCATAGAAGGTACTTTTCAGGCTTTAAAGTGAAAAGCCAAAACTGAATGTGATATCAATATAAATGATTCCCCTATAATTCAGTGACAAGAAATTCTATCCTGAGACATGAGACATGACTGTATGTGTTCAGAACACGACTACTGCCTGTGAAAAGAAATCTAGATGTTAACTAACCAATCAAAATATTCCCACATATTCACAACAAATGTTACCTTTATATAAGATAAGTTTCAAAGAAATAGCATGACATATGGCCATAATATGTACCTTTAAATGATAGGATGTGGATTTCTCTGCTTGAAGCTGATACCCCTTTGACAATATACCTTCCACATGTGGCCTTTTCGCTGCTATAGCATCCTCTGTTTCCTGTAACAGAAAAAAATATTGAACACTTAGAATTGGAAATATATTACAATAGTAGAAACAACTATGATACGGCTTCAATAAAATTAATTGGCAATGAATGTATGATTGATATCACATACAGAGCATCTACACACCTATAGCAATAGTAACGTATGTACACAGACAGTGAAAGGATGAGAGGGAGAGAGAGAATGGTGTGTTCTTGAAATCTGAGCACTCTAATATAATCTAATTGTTTGCTTTTTGCAATTAAAGATATTGAAATGTCGATGTAAGAACAAGTCAAGTCACAGAAGATGTATCACCAGCAATTTTATACATTTTAATTTGTCAAAGAGAAACATTTTAAATACATAAAACATTAACAAACTTTAATAATAGATTCTTAAAAGGCCATTTGCCAGTGTGAAGTAGAAATCATGACAGATTTTGCCTGTCAAGTAGCAATTTTTCCAAAGGTCTAAAGAAAAATGTGACAGTGCATTAGTATTTAGACATTAGCAAAAAACTTGTATTCTACATCAACTAATCTGAATGTCTTAAGAACATTTACTACTATAAATGGTTAGCAATTATTTCAGTATAATTTGTGTTTATAATTAGGAGCAATGAAAGAAAATGCTTTTTTGGTGTCAAAGTGCCAAATAACTATCACTAAAGTTTATTTTATATTTCCTTTTTCTATATTAAAGGTTTTTTTTCTGAACTTTCTTTTTTTGGCTATGTGGCCAAGAATATACTGGCGAGTAGTTGCTTATCCATCTGTTCTGCTTTTTGTCAATCTCATCTGGCTCAGAGTGGTCACATAATGCTCCTGCCAGTAAAGGCTGCTTTACACGGTACGACCGATTGTGCAATTTCACAATCGATCGTACCCGCCCCCGTCCTTTTTGCATCATGGGCAAATCGCTGCCCGTGTCGCACAAAGTCAGTAACCCCCGTCACACATACTTACCTCTCGGGCGACCTCGCTGTAGGCGGCAAACGTCCACTTCCTGGAGTGGGAGGGACGTTCGGCGTCACAGCGACGTCACACGGCCGCCGGCCAATGGAAGCAGAGGGGCGGAGATGAGCGGGACATAAATATCCCGCCAACCTCCTTCCTTCACATAGCCGGCTGCGGCCGCGTGACGCAGGTGAGCTGCTGTTCATCGTTCCCGGGGTGTCACACGGAGCGGCGTGTGCTACCCCGGAAACGATGAACTACTAAATTAAACGATATTATGGAGCCTAGCGAGCAGTACACGACTCACGATTTGTGAGCGATACTGCGTCGCTAGGAGGTGTCACATAGGCCGGCATCGCCAGCGATGCCGGATGTGCGTCACAAAAACCGTGACCCCGACGATCTATCGCACGATAGATTGTCTGGTGTAAAGCAGCCTTAAGTCTTCTGCTTCTGGTAATGTCACATTGACAGAGCAGCTTCATCTCTTCTGCTCTGCTCTGTTGAAGCATCTATATACATCTTTATACCTGTATATAGATAGATAAATTCTATTTATCTATCTGATGTATACAGTGCCTTGCACACTGCACAAATCTGGCCTTTATGGAAGAGTGGCAAGGAGAAAGCCATTTCTCAAAGATATTCATGCAAAGTGTCGTTTAAAGTTTGCCACAAGCCACCTGGGAGACACACCAAACACGTGGAAGAAGGTGCTCTGGTCAGATGAAACCAAAATTGAACTATTTGGGCACAATGCCAAATGATATGTTTGGCGTAAAAGCAACAAAGCTCATCACCCTGAATACACCATCCACCCTGTCAAAAATGGTGGTGGCAGCATCATGGTTTGGGCCTGCTTTTTTTTTCAGCAGGGACAGGGAAAATGGTTAAAATTAATGGGAAGATTGATGGAGCCAAATACAGGACCATTCTAGTCTGCAAAAGACCTGAGACTGGGACGGAGATTTGTCTTCCAACAAGACAATGATCCCAAACATAAAGCAAAATCTACAATGGAATGGCTCACAAATAATCTTATCCAGGTTTTAAAATGGCCAAGTCAAAGTCCAGACCTGGATCGAATCGAGAATCTGTGGAAAGAGCTGAAAACTGCTGTTCACAAACACTCTTCATCCAATCTCACTCAGCTCGAGCTATTTGCAAAGAAAGAATGTGCAAGAATTTCAGTCTCTCGATGTGCAAAACTGATATAGACATACCCCAAGTGACTTGCAGCTGTAAACGCAGCAAAAGGTGGCGTTACAAAGTATTAACTTAAAGGGGCCGAATAATATATCACGTCCCAATTTTCAGTTATTTATTTTTTTTAAAAAGTTTAAAATAAGCAATAAATTTCGTTCAGCTTCACAATTGTGTTCCACTTGTTGTTGATTCTTCACTATAACATTAAATTTTTTATCTTATGTTTGGAAGCCTGAAATGTGGGAAAAGGTTTGAAAATTCAAGGGGACCAAATACTTTCGCAAGGCACTGTATATATAAATGTTACACAATACATGGAGTTAAAATAAAAAAGGTTTTGGTACCATGTTAGCCAGTTGAAAAATGATTGATTGCTCTCAGTGACAGAAACAAAAATATATATTCTTGTAGTTGTGATACCTTTTAATGCCTAACTAAAATAAAATAAAATGGTGTTACAAAGCAAGTTTTCGAGACTCCTTTGGTCTCTTCATCAGGCATGGTATAGCGCACCTGATGAAGAGACCTAAGGAGTCTCGAAAGCTTGCTTGTAACACCATTTTATTTTATTTTAGTTAGGCATTAAAGGTATCACAACTAGAAGAATGTATATTTTTGTTTCTCTCATTGAGAGCAATCAACAATATATTGATATATAGTAATATCTTTTTCCCTGCTGTTCTGTTCGGTCAAAAATGACTGAAATTGAAATTTGATATTATTTTAAATATTCATTATGCGGTTCTAAAACTTGTGGTTAATTGATTTTTCCTCATTTGAGGGGTTCTTTCTATGAGTAGTTTTTTTGTTTACTTTTTGCTCCATTTTTTTTACAGTTACACTGTTCAGTTAAAAATGACCGATAGCCTTTTATACTAATCTCCAGCCATTTTTTTTATACCATACCCCAGGCGACTTTCAGCTGTAATCACAACAAATTTGGCGCTACAAAGTATTAACTTAAAGGGGACAAATAATATGTTTATGTATCCCACAAATCTGCCTCTGTCAAGTGTAAATTATATTCCCATACCTCTGTCTCTCATTTACTTGCCTTAAGCGGGCTTTACACGCTACGACATCGCTCAAGTGATCTTGTTGGGGTCACGGAATTTGTGACGCACATCCGGTCGCTTTAGCGATGCTGTTGCGTTTGACACCTATGAGCGATTTTGCATCATCACAAAAATGTGCAAAATCGCTCATTAGTGACATGGGGGTCCATTCTCAAATATCGTTACTGCAGCAGTAACGAAGTTGTTCCTCGTTAATGCGGCAGCACACATCGCTCCATGTGACACCGCAGGAATGAGATAGCTCTCCTTACCTGCCTCCCGGCCACAATGTGGAAGGAAGGAGGTGGGCGGGATGTTCTTCCCGCTCATCTCCGCCCCTCCGCTTCTATTGGGCAGCGATTCAGTGACGCTGCTGTGACGTTGCTGTGACGCTGAACGAACCGCCCCCTTAGAAAGGAGGCGGTTCGCTGGTCACAGCGACGTCGCAGGGAAGGTAAGTCCATGTGACGGGTCTGGGCAATGTTGTGCGACACAGGCAGAGATTTGCCCGTGTTGCACAACTGATGGGGGCGGGTACACATGCTGGCGATATCGGTACCGATATCGCAGTGTGTAAAGCGGTCTTTAGGCTATATGCGCACAGTGCATTTTTCGCGGTGTTTTTGTGCGTTTTTCAGGTGCGTTTTTGCTCAGAAAACTGCAAGACTTTACTTCCCCAGCAAAGTCTGTGAGTTTTCATTTATGCTGTCTGCACACAGCATTTTTTTAGCTGCGTTTTTCTGGTGCCCACAAAAACGCAGCATGTCAATTATTTTTGCGTTTTTAACTGCGTTTTCCACCCATTGAGTTCAATGAGATGTTCAAAAACGCAATGAAACACGCAAATTGCAAATATAGCTGCGTTTTAATGTGTTTCTATGACTAAAAACACAGCTATAAATGCAAGGGGTGGGTAGTAAAGTGACATGTACAGGAAGAGGAATACTTCTGTTGGTAAACACAGAAGCGTGAATCCTCCCGGTACCGCCACTGCTGCTTCCACCTCCCGCCCGGCGCCATGTCCGCTCCAGAGCGGTGCCATGTCTGGACGGGAGGTGGAAGCAGCTGCAAAATCAAAAGTGAACAGTAGAAAAAAAATCTCATACTCACCTGTCTGCAGACTCCCGGTGCCATGTCCACTCCCAGCTCCTCTTCCCGATACCACCACCCCCGCTCCGGCTGTGTGCAGACTACCGGGCACGTCCGATAGCTGCAGGACCTGGAGGTGATCAGCTGATGCGGCACCTGACGCATCAGCTGATCGTAAGTCTTGCAGTGATGCTGGCTTTTTACCGCCTGTCCGGCTTAAACTATCAGCTGATGCCGTCAGGAGACCGAATCACTGATTACCAGCAGCTCTTGGAGCGATCAGACGAGAGTCAGCACAGACGTGCGTATTTTTATTTTTTTTTGTGCACTGATGCATCAGCTGATTGTATAAACTGCATTTATACAATCAGCTGATGTGTGATGTGATTCACTTCCTTGAACCTGACATATCATCTGATTGCTTTGCCTTCCAGCAAACCAGTCAGATAATATTGGATCCGGATTGGACGGCGCGGGATCCTTGACCCAGGATTACTGTGGAGGGTGGGGGTTTTATTTGTAATAAAACATTTTTTTGTGTGTTGTATTTTTTTTTATCTTTACTAGAAATTCATGGTGGCCATGTCTAATATTGGCGTGACACCATGAATTTCGGACTTAGGGCCAGCTGATAATATACAGAGAGCCCTAACCCCATCATTACCCAGTAAGTCACCTGGCATCAGGGCAGCTGGAGGAGTTGCATACAGCGCCAGAAGATGGCGCTTCTATGAAAGCGCCATTTTCTGGGGTGGCTGCGGACTGCAATTGGCAGCGGGGGTGCCCAAAAAGCTTGGGCACTCTGCACTGCGGATTCCAATCCCCAGCTGCCTAATGGCACCTGGCTGGACTCAAAAATTGAGCGAAGCCCACAACATTTTTTTTAATTATTTCATGAAATTCATTAACTTATTAAATAAAAAAGGGCTTCCCTACATTTTTAGTTCCTAGCCGGGTACAAATAGGCAGCTGAGGGTTGGGGGCAGCCCGTACCTGCCTGCTGTACCTGGCTAACATATAAAAATATGGCAAAGCCCACATCATTTTTTTAAGGGGCAAAAAACTCCTGCATACATTCTTCGATGGAGCATGCTGAGCCTTTTAGTTATGCAGCTGCTCTCTGCTCTCCTGCATACACTAGTGGATGAAGTATGCTGAGCCTTGTAGTTCTGCTCCCCCTGCCTCTCCCTCCAGCATCCAGCATCCAGTCTTCGATGGAGCATGCTGAGTCTTGTAGTTCTGCAGCTGTCTGCTCTCCTGCATACACTAGGGGAAAATGAAGAACATATTGAAGAAGGAAATGATATCAGACCTGTTTTTTTCTTTTTCTTTCAACAATCTTTAATGGCATTGTTCACTGATAAAAAAACGCATAAAAACGCAGTTAGCAGAAACGTAACAAAATGCAGCAAAAATCGCACCAAAACGCGGTAAAAACTCATGCGTTTTTGCCGAATTTTTTTGCCGCGGGTGCGTTTTTGTGCGTTTTTTGCCGCAAAAAAACTCACAAAATCGCAGCGTCAAAAAAACGCAGTGTGCGAACTTACCCTTACAAGTGATACAATAAATGTAAAAATCACACAATATTCCGAAACATCCTTCCCAGGGAATACATTCCCATATCTATGTCCCTCATTTACATGCCTTACAAGTCTTAAGGCCCCTTTACACACTGAGACTTTCTAGCGATCCCACCAGCGATCCCAACCTGGCCGGGATCGCTACAAAGTTTCTTTTGAGTCGCTGGTGAGCTGTCAAACAGGCAGACCTGGCCAACGACGCAGTAGTGATACGGACCTGCAGAACGATCTAGCTGGTCATTAGGGACGTGTTAAAGCAGCTGTTTGAAAGGGAAGTCGCTAACGAAGTCGTTGTAACGGTGTCAAACACACCAATGCATGCTGCTCAGGGGGAAAAAAAGGACCAAAAAATGGTCCTGAAAGATTTGTAGCGATTAGCAACCTCCCAGCGGGGACCAAGTTGCTGATGCGTGTCACACACTGCAATGTCGCTGGGGAGGCCGCTATTGCATCACAAAACCGGTGACATTACAGCAATGTCGTTAGCGATGTTGCAGTGTGTAAAGGGGCCTTTAGTAAGTTTTACACAATGTTTGCCTTTGTACTCACAACATTTACATGCCCTCCTAAAAATGCATGTATTGATAGTGATAAACAAACCTCCTTCAGATAAGAGGCCATCTTCTAACACTGGTAATTACTAGTGATGAGCGAGTACTAAAAAGCTCGGGTGCTCGAGGCTCGGGCCGAGCATCCCAAGATACTCGTGTACTCGGCCCGAGCACCGAGCCCAATGTTATCCTATGGGAGACCCGAGTATTTTTATGAAATGACCCCCGGCAGCATGTAGAAACCCTAAAAATGTCAAAAAAGTCTCAGAAGAGTGCTCAAATGACATGGCAACAGCAGGGGGAAGACCCCTTGAAGCATTTATCACTCTAAAGTCACAGCTGTGAACAATTTTGTCCGCGTTTTACGCCATTTTTACGGACTCACTAGAAAACCTTCAAAAATGACACCAAAATGAATTTTCATGGCGAAAATGTTAAGGGCACATACCCAATAGTGAGATAGAGCTCGTGTATGTTACTTTTGGAGATTACATGAAAGATTTTACGTGAAACATTGTGTGGCACTCTGATGTCCCTGAGAAGAAACGTGCATGAAGGCCTCTTGAGTCTAATGTGCCCATTTTGAGGAAGTGAGTCTTTGTAGTATTTTCCTTGGCCAGGGCAGTCCAAAATTGTGAGGTTCACCAATGCCCCTGCATACAGACGTGCATGAGGGCCTGTAAACCTGAAGTGCCCATTGTAAGGAAGTGAGTCTATTGTAGTATAGCCCTTAGGCAGGGCAGCCAAAAATTGGGAGGCTCCACATTGTCCCTGGATAGAGACGTGCATGAGGGCCTGTAAACCTGAAGTGCCCATTGTAAGGAAGTGGGTCTTTTGTAGTATAGCCCTTTGGCAGGGCAGCCAAAAATTGGGAGGCTCCACATTGTCCCTGGATAGAGACGTGCATGATGGCCTGTAAACCAGAAGTGCCCATTGTAAGGAAGTGGGTCTTTTGTAGTATAGCCCTTTGGCAGGGCAGCCAAACATTGGGAGGCTCCACATTGTCCCTGGATAGAGACGTGCATGATGGCCTGTAAACCAGAAGTGCCCATTGTAAGGAAGTGGGTCTATTGTAGTATAGCCCTTTGGCAGGGCAGCCAAAAATTGGGAGGCTCCACATTGTCCCTGGATAGAGATGTGCATGAGGGCCTCAAAATATTGTTCCCATTGCAAAGGAGTGGGTCTGCTGTCATTGTAATGTCCATTCTGAAAGAATGGGCGAAAAAATTTACCACTGGGGGTATACCTGAAACAACGGCCTAACTATTGTAACGGTCATCATGGTGGCGCATGAGGAGAAGGAGGAGCAGTCCAGCGATTATCCAAAGTCTAGAAGTGTGTACCCATGGGTGAGTGGAGGTACATGGCAAATTCCCGTTACAAACTTTTCCACTCTCATTTGCTGGTGGTGTGGTGAAGTCTGGCCCAATCCAACCCTTGTTCATCTTGATCAGAGTCAGCCTGTCAGCATTTTCAGTTGACAGGCGGGTGCGTTTATCTGTAATGATTCCACCTGAATATCCAAGTGTGTGCAAAACGCACACAAGTGCACCTGTACGCTGCCACCGACAGGCACACACGTGCGGTTTTTAAATGCAAGCACGGACGCACTAAGAACCTAACAGGTTTTTAGGAGCGACAAATACTGAGACGTTTGACACTATCAGACACTGCTGACTGACGTGTATTATATTGACTAGACTTGTGCGTTATATCCAAGTTTGTGCAAAACGTGTACCTGTACGCTGCCACCGACAGGCACACACGTGCGGTTTTTAAATGCAAGCACGGACGCACTAAAAACCTAACAGGTTTTTAGGAGCGACAATTACTGAGAAGTTTGACACTATCAGACACTGCTGACTGACGTGTATTATATTCACTAGACTTGTGCGTTATATCCAAGTTTGTGCAAAACGTGTACCTGTACGCTGCCACCGACAGGCACACACGTGCGGTTTTTAAATGCAAGCACGGACGCACTAAGAATCTAACAGGTTTTTAGGAGCGACAATTACTGAGAAGTTTGACACTATCAGACACTGCTGACTGACGTGTATTATTCACTAGACTTGTGCGTTATATACTAGTTTGTGCAAAACGTGTACCTGTACGCTGCCACCGACAGGCACACACGTGCGGTTTTTAAATGCAAGCACGGACGCACTAAGAATCTAACAGGTTTTTAGGAGCGACAATTACTGAGAAGTTTGACACTATCAGACACTGCTGACTGACGTGTATTATTCACTAGACTTGTGCGTTATATACTAGTTTGTGCAAAACGCACACAAGTGCACCTGTACGCTGCCACCGACAGGCACACACGTGCGGTTTTTAAATGCAAGCACGGACGCACTAAGAACCTAACAGGTTTTTAGGAGCGACAATTACTGAGAAGTCTGACACTATCAGGACTGTTTTAGACTGTGTACACCAGCCCCAGATATGGTGATGAAGGCTGGTATACGGTCACCACTAGGAATGGCTATATACCCTGCCTGCCTGCCTGTATACAGCTACAATAGTCCTGAGAAGTACTCTTCTGGTCACTAGCCTGTATTCCGACCTGGCTATACCCTGCCTGCCCTGCCTGTATACAGCAACAATAGTCCTGAGAAGGACTCTGCTCCTGTACTCCGACCTGGCTATACCCTGCCTGCCTGTATACAACCTCAATAGTCCTGAGAAGGACTTCTGGTCACACTGTTTGCAGCCCTGCTACGGAAATAACTATAAAGGGCCGCAAACCTTTCCCTGAAGCAGCAACACTCTCCCTGCTCTGACTGTCTGGATGGCTGTGTGCAGAGCACAGCGCGCCCGCCGGTATAAAGGCTCGGTCACGCTGTTCAGGCCGGCCAATCACTGCAATTCCACAACTAACAGGGCTGTGGCATTGCAGTGGTCTGCCAGCCAATCCCTGCATGAGGGCTGGCTCTCAAAAGAGCGCCAACATGCAGGGATGAAGACCACGAGTACAGCACGAGTATCGCGAGATTTCTCGGTCCCCGCCGAGTAGCCCGAGTACAGTGATACTCGTGCGAGTACCGAGTAGTGACAAGCATACTCGCTCAACACTAGTAATTACCATGTCAGGTGATATGTCAGGATGTTATACAAAGGATTGAGAAATCCTTTTGTGTGGACAAGAGACACTGCCTGCAGGTATCCTAGTGGTGTAATGATTTATTATTGCTGATGCAAGCACTTGTGCAGGTGGGCATATGCATACACAGAGACTGGCCTGCCAGGATTAAATACTTTATTGATTATCCTGTCATTTTAAAATTGTCCTGATGAAGAGGGCTGAGACCCTTGAAATACATAGACCTGTATTATGCTTTTGGAATAAAGGACATGGATTAAAAACATCTGCTTCTTGAATGGTGATAAGCGCGGTAGGAGACCTGTCTTTCTACATATACTTTGATTCCTATCCTGCAGGGCTGAGGCTATTCACCCTACTACCATGTTTATATAGGAGTTGTGACTTTCACAACCCCTATAGGTGAGTGCATCCAATTATATTATCTACTGTTACTGTTATACCAGATAAGACCCTATTGCGCTCTTTCTCCACAGTCTCCTCTTCCCAGGTTTAAATACTTGGCTGAGACAGATCTTCTGTTGTTCTTCACTTCTCATCCTCCTGCTTCTGTCATTCTTTTCCCTTTGCCATCTTATGTGCCTGGTCCCTTCTTCTGCTCTTCTCTTCCACCGCTGTCCCCTGCGCTTCTTAGCAGATCATCATCCCCCAGCCTGCAGCCTTGTAGGGAAAGCAAGTGACAGGCAGGGGAGAATCTCGTGTGCGTGCAAAGTGGGTGGGAATTATTCATAGATTATTGTGAGGATTGTGTTATTTAGGCATAGTGCTTTTTGTGTAGCATTTAACCTTTTCGGTGTGTTTAATAAATATCTTTTATTAGTACACGATTAGTCACTAGTAATATATATATATAGTTAATATTGGTGCTAACCCAGCAAAAGCTGCCTAACTGAGGTCTAACAGCAGTGATGCCCTGTCAACAATGGAGGCCAGATGTGAAAAAACTGCTCTGTTGAAATGAAATCAAATAAAGCTATAAAATTACTGGCAGAAGTGGTTCTTGACCACACTGACCCAGAGGAGATCAGCGCAGGGTAGAAAAAGCAGGTATTTAGCAGATACAGTGCATTGTAAAAGTATTCACCCCCTTGGCAAAGTATTCACTCCCTTGGCAAAGTTTTGACCCCCTTGGCTTTTTGTTTGTGTTTTCCTACCTCACAACTTTGAATTTCACAGGTTTTTTTGAGGGTTTGCATCAGTTCATATAAAGAACATATCTAGAACTGTGAAAATTTGGATCACATTTTATTGTGAAGCAAACAAGAAATTGCCCAAAATAGCTGAAAACTTCAATGTGCATAACTATTCACCCCCAAATGTCAGTACTTTGTAGAGCCTCCTTTTGTGACAATTACAGCTTCAATTCACTTTGGATAATTCTCTATGACCTTTCCACTGTGATTTTTGCCCATTTCTCAAGGCAAAACTGGTCCCGCTCCTTCAAGTTAGATGTTTTCCTCTTGTGAACAGCAATCATTAAGTCTTGCTACAGATTCTCTATTGAACTAAGGTCTGCGCTTTGACTAGGTTACTCCAATACATTTACACATTTCCCTTTAAACCACTGGAATGTTTCTTTAGCAGTATGTTTTGGGTCATTGTCTTGTTGGAAGAGGAATCTCCATCCTAGTCTCAAATTACTGACAGACTGAAACAGGTTTTGCTAAAGAATATTCCTGTATTCAGCACTATTGACCTTTCCCTTGACTCGGACTATTTTAGCTGTCCCTGCTGACGAAAAATATCCTACAACATTATGCTGCCACCACCATGTTTCACTGTGGGGATGGTGTTCTTGGGATGATGAGGTGTAATTGTTTGATGCCAGACATAGCGTTTACCTTGTTGGACAAAAAGTTCAACTCTGGTCTAATCTGATCATAACAATTTTCTCCATATATTTGAGGAGTCTCCCACATGTCTTTTGGCAAGCTCAAAATGAGCCAATTTTTGTCTGTAAGTTAAAGCTTTTTCTGTCTACTCTTCCTATAAAGGTTATTTCTGTGGAGTATATGGCTTATTTTGGTCATGTGGACAGCTACTCCAGACTCTGCTTGGAAACTCCATCAGGGTTACAGTAAAATACAATTAAAAGGTATTCCCCAGGCTTAAAGTATGCATAATAGATGAAAATAGACCTAATGTGTAACAATAGTATGGGGGCACTATACCTTAAAATTGGTCAAAGATCCCATATACCGCTATACCCCATAGCGATATATATATATATGTATATATATATATATATATATATATATATACGTATAGCGGCATACGGGATATTTGACCAATTTAAAGTTATAGTGCCCCCATACTATTGTTATTCATTAGATCTGTTTTCATCTATTATGCATGCTTTAAGCCTGGGGAATACATTTTAATTAATATAAACATCTAGTTATATTTTACTATTTATTATTAGAATATAGTCACTGCATTAGGCACTTTGTTAAATATAACTATTTATTATAATATGGTCATTGCACTAGGCACTTTATAACCTGTTAATCCGCTGCTAATATTTGGGAACTTGATCCAGTCCAGTATTTATTCCTTATATTTATTAAGCACATGATGTTTTTAATGGTTTAAAGATAAAATAAAATTTATGTTTTATATCATGAATTTGTCACTATTCCCTTTTATTTGAATCTTTGCGGGTTCCTATTAGGGTTTTTTGATGATTATATTTGTAAGAGTGTATAGCTGTTAGAAGATTTTATATATAATGTGGCAGTGCAGCTGCTGGAGCAGCATATTAGTGCTACTAAAGTGACTTTTCAGACAACTAAAAAATATATTCAGCGTGGAAAGACATTTTCAGCTTTACGATTGAGGTGGAAACATGGAGTAGGGTAAGAGAGAGAAAGGCAGGCCACCCCTTCACATGTTTGAAGTGCAAAGTGGACCAGCTGAAGCACCAGACAGGTGCAAAATGGCCGTCGTCACTGGACGTGTCTAGCGTCCTCTCCCTCCCCACCAGCCCTTATGCACATATAACCTCCGCGATTGAATAAATCGACACCTGCACAAGCAAGCTCTGGGGAGTGCCTGATATTTTTCTCTGCTGCTTCTATGTCATAAACTGTACAAAAGCTTGTGGAGGTCATCATCACCATGAGGAATGGACATGGACACTGTCCTATATGAGGCAGTAGATGCCAACTCGTATTGTATGGTAATGAGGGCTGCTGTAATATACAGTTAAAAAGTAAGCAATCTAGATTTTTTTTGTATTGTAATGGTGTTTTTGCATTCCTATTTATAAAGTTTGTAAAGCTCGTTGTGGCCATTGTTTTTTTACCTAATCCACTGTTTTGGAGGCTTTGGGGGAAAAAAACCCACTGCTAATCTCCTCCTACCTGCCCGCATCAGTGGCACTTTTTTTGATTAGATAGCCTGGCACAATGGCACATGAATGTCATGCAACAGAAATATGACATTGCTGCAGGCTAATCCATACCCTTCATGAAGAAGCCTACTCAAAAAAGTACATTAAGTCCTATCTTTACCCCGCTAGGTAACCTTACATTAGGTCCTCTCTTTTCACCGCTAGCTAACCTTGGTAATTAGGGGGCTTGAACTTGTGATTATTCAAACGCATGTACTAGACATAGCAGTGCATTAGCACTGCTAAATATAGAAAAAAATCGTGATCTCCTATGAATGGCAGCTAAACTTTGGCTTTCACAGGAGAATCATAATGCCAAGCGTGGAGGTCTTTATCAGACCCATGGCTGTCATGACAATCCGATCACATCACTTACATGCCGATGGGCGTATAGAATAGTGCACCCCATGCCAGTGGGTGTTAAATACCGCTATCAGGGATTGACAGTGGCATTTAACATGTTAACGACCACAGGCAAAGATCTCAATCACCTTCGACTGTTAGAAGCAGATGATTGGTGAATTATCCAGCCACCATCTGCTGGGAAAGATGTGGGCTTGGTATGCATGCATCAAAGTCAGGAACATGACATTATGTAATTGTTCATCATCTGTCATGAAGAAATTTACAGTATACAATTTATGGAGATGCAATTATTTCATGTAATCAATTCTGCATTTGGATTGAATGACTTATTCATTGAGAAGTTGCTTGAATGGTCTTCTAGATTCTAAAAACATGATACGTTAATTGGTTTCTTGTGAAACTGGACCTAGTACATGTGTGCAACTTAGATTGGGAATTTAATTTTTTAGTGTATCAGGAACAAAGGCTAATGTGAATAGTGGAAATCTCTGAACAATTATAGAATGAAAAAAATAAAAAAATAAAAAAGTGTTAACAAGCTCAGACTTTTTTAACAATGAGGTTTAAGAGCTGCATCATTAATGCTTATTAAAACTATATCAAATATTTTGGTAAGCTTATCTGGTGTGATATACTGTGTGTTTTTTCGGTTGTGACTCCTAATGAAATTGATCCTATAATTATTATTATAACAATGTGATCCCCCATTGTTTGTTTACTTGAGTTCATTTTTCCATTGCAAGGTTAGTAGCACCACATATACAATGCTACTAAACCTGTCTTATGCTGTAAATGGCTACAGTATATCTAAATGGCAACTATTGAACTTTTCTTCCTTTTTGTCGACAGAACATTGGAGTAGGTTTGTCTTCATTCTTTCAAAATAAAAAAAAAAACAAAAAACGAGTCGCTTCCAAGAAATAAAAGGAAAACATAAATAGTTAAGCCCCGGACTTATTTGTCAGTCACCTACCTCGAAATTAAGGCTGATGGATGAAAAAGAAAACATTGTGCATGCAGTTACTTTTTCTCATTTCCATCATGCTGGGGAATTTTCTTTTATTTATCGACAATTAAGTTTACCAGACCCTATCCACATACCTAATTCCCAGCCTAAGTGCAAACTGTCAGTCCCTTAATGAAGTGATTGACAAGAGAAGAAAACCTATACAACTCAACGATGAAAGAATTTATCCGGGCATTCTCTTCTATTTCACCCCAGCAATTGCTCATAAGATAAGGTATTCGTGCAGCCTGGTTCATTTGAATATTTATTGCTAAATTTAAATAGGTGGAGTTTATGGAAAGCAATAGAAATATGTTTCCTGTTGATGCTTATATGTATACAGTATACACCGGTGTGTGTGTATATATATATATATATATATATATATATATATATATATATATATATAAACTAATGTATATATATATATATATATATATGTATATATACTGTATACATATAAGCATTAACAGGAAAAATATTTCTATTGCTTTCCATAAACTCCACCTATGTAAATTTAGCAATAAATATTCAAATGAACCAGGCTGCACGAATACCTTACCTTATGAGCAATTGCTGGGGTGAAATAGAACAGAATGCCCGGATAAATTCTCTCATCGTTGAGTTGTATAGGTTTTATATATATATATATATATATATATATATATAAAAACTAACTACCGTATTTTTCGCTTTATAAGACGCACCTGATTATAAGACGCACCCCCAAATTTGGTGAAGGAAAAGAGATTTTTTTTTTTTTAATGTTAAATGGGGTCCATCTTATAATGCCAGTGTCCCTCTAACAAATCATATAGGGTATATGTCCCTCATAGCCCCCCATCCTAAAATTAGCCCCCTTGATCTGGATATGGCCCCCTTATATTGAATATAGCCCCCTTGTGATGGCACACGTTCCCCTGTGCTGCCTATGGTCCCCTATGGATTGCACACGTTCCCGTGTTAGATAACGCCCCCATGCTGCTGCCCATGGCCCCTATAGATCGCACAAGTCCCCCTGTGTTAGATATCGCCCCCATAGTGCTGCCCATGGCCCCTATAGATCGCACAAGTCCCCCTGTGTTAGATATCGCCCCCATAGTGCTGTCCATGGCCCCTATAGATCGCACAAGTCCCCCAGTGTTAGATATCTCCCCCATAGTGCTGCCCATGGTCCCTCGAGATCGCACAAGTCCCCCTGTGTTAGATATCACCCCCATAGTGCTGCCCATGGCCCCTAGATAGATCGCACAAGTCCCCCTGTGTTAGATATCTCCCCCATAGTGCTGCCCATGGCCCCTATATAGATTGCACAAGTCCCCCTGTGTCAGATATCGCCCCCATAGTGCTGCCCATGACCCCTATAGATCGCACAAGTCCCCCTGTGTCAGATATGGCCCCTAGGCTGCTGCCCAAAGTAAAATAAAACCCTCTTTCCTTATCTCCTGCAGCGCTGAGCTCCCTCCTGTCTGGCTCCGTGCTTCTGTTCTTCCACTTCCTGGTTCTCAGTGCGGTCATGTGATCGGCACAGCAGGCTGAGATCTCTGCCTGCCTGATCACAGTGGAAGCAGGGACACGAGGAGAAACGCTGCAGGGGTAAGTAAAGCTTTTTTATTTTAGAATGAGCAGCAGCCTGGGGGCCAAATCTAATACAGGGGTGGGCATGTGCGATTACACTGGGACGCAGGCTCATATAATATGCACCGCTGCTCCAGCCCCTCACTGCGTGCGATTTCAGCACCATTGGAGATGGACAGCGGCTGTGCATATTATATGAGCGGGTGCAGGAGATCAAAGGCTGCAGCCCGCAGCGTTCATCTCCCCTGGACGCTGCAGTGTACATATATATATACACACCCCCCCCCCCCCGTATATTCGGCTTATAAGACGCACCCCCTACTTTCCCCCAAAATTTGGGGGAACAAAAGTGCGTCTTATAAAGCGAAAAATACGGTATATATATATATATATATATATATATACACAGTATATATAGAGTAGGAGTGTTTATTACTTGGTGAGCTCTATTTTTGAAAATAAATTACAACAAAAATAGTTTTGTAATTTTTTTTAAGCATTCATCATTTTGACATGTGTTACATTTACTTACTTATTTATTTGTATTACACCTTTGACTAAATAAAATCCCTTAGAAAAATTATTTCTTTTTGTAACTTATTTTGAAATCATGTTTTATTATTTTTCTATCCCTGGAGCTGTATGAGCATTTATTTAAAGGGAACCTGACATCAAATTTGGGGCCTATAAGCTGCGGCCATCACCAGTGGGCTGTTATATACAGCATTCTAACATGCTGTATATAAGAGCCCAGGCCACTGTGTAGAATGTAAAAAACACTTTATAATACTTACCTAAATGGTCCGTGCAGTGCAGATGGGTCCGATGGGTGTCTCCGTTCTCCGGCTGTGGCGCCTCCTCTTTCATCCATCTTTGTCCTCCTTCTTCTGAAGCTATTGTGTATGACACATCTGACATCATCCACAATAGCTGGAATTGAGGTTCTGCGCAGGCGCACTACAATACTTTGATCTGCCCTGCTCAGGGCAGAACAAAATGTGCCTGCACAGGACCCCAGTGTTGGCTTGTGTGGATGACGTAGGATGCGTCATCCACACTAGCTTCAGAAGACAGAAGACAAATATGACCGAAAGAGGAGGCGCCAGTACCAGAAAATGGAGACGCCCATCTGACCCATTTGCTCCGCACTGATTTGGGTGTTATAAAGTGTTTTTTACATTCTACACAGCGGCCTGGGGTCTTATATACAGCATGTTAGAATGCTGTATATAAGAGCCCACTGGTGTTGGCCGCAGCTTAAAGGCCCCAAAACTGGTGACAGGTTCGCGTTAATGTTAGTTTGGGTGTGGAGTGAGGGTTCGGAGCTATAGTTTTCAATGGTACTACTTTAGGATACCTATGACATTTCAACACTTTTTAATTTATTTTGGGAGAAGCAAGATGTACAGAACAGCACTTCTGTAGTTTTTTTTTTTATATTTTTTTATGGCATTCCCTTTGGTAGATAAATAATATGTTAACTTTATTCTATAGTTTAGTTCTCTATTGATATTACATTCATACAGCTTTATGTTTACTACTTGTGTGAAGTGAAAACAATTTTTGACAAGGTATAATAGATATATTGAGATATCATATCTGAGGACCATTCTTTGGCCCTGGCTGACAAACAGTACATTATTCCATGTAATCATGGCATAATGATGTTTAGTGATTACAATTAATACTTCTGTAAAATATATAGCTGTCATCATCGAATAAGGGGCTACTGATTGGGATCTGAGTTATTCTATCATATGAGTTGCAGCAGGAAAACAACTAAACAATAAAGCAGAATTTTACTGTAGATGGCATGGGTTTAGCTGACTGGAGTAGTGGTTACAGAGTTGTGGCTCATTTACATCTACAGGAGTTCTTAAAAAAAGTAAGGCATGCTTAGTATAGACTTGTAGTACAACTGAGTCTACTAAGTTTTGTATTATAAGCAGATACAAGCACTGAAAGAAATCCC
Organism: Anomaloglossus baeobatrachus; assembly: GCF_048569485.1. Classification (NCBI taxonomy): domain Eukaryota; kingdom Metazoa; phylum Chordata; class Amphibia; order Anura; family Aromobatidae; genus Anomaloglossus; species Anomaloglossus baeobatrachus. The sequence continues at coordinate 500,180,798 of NC_134354.1, forward strand.
CATTTTATAGGAAAACCTTACTGTTTTGCAAGCAACATTGTTCCTCTCAATTTTCATCTTATACAGTTGGTGAAACTAGTATTGAACACGGACGTCACCAATTTTCTAAGAAAATATCTTTCATTAGCTGCTGTTGACATGAATTTCTCACCAGATGTAGGAAACAACCCATCCAATCTAAACAGGCAAAGAAATCAAACCATAGATGTCCAAACATGTAGGGATGTGTAAGAATGAGAAATGACACAGGGAAAAAGTATTAAACATGTTTACTTAAATGAAATGTATAATTCCTACAAAGGCATTTGTTGGTGAGATGAGGTTTCAAGCCACCTCCTGTTTGGCAAAACTAGTTGCATGCAGTGCTCAGGTGTTACTTTTGCCAATTCTTACACAAACACTCTTGAAATCCTAAAGGACTCCTTCTATGAACTTTGAGCTTTAGTTCATTTCATACATTTTCTATTGGGATTAGGTCAGGTGATTGGGTAGGCCATTCTAGAAGCTATTTTTTTTTCTTTGAAGCCAAGAGAGAGTTTCCTTGACTGTGTGTTTGGAACTATTGTCTTGCTCAAATATCTACCGAAGTTTCATCTCCATCATCCTGCTAGATAGCAGAAAATCATTATCAAGAATATCCCTTTGTCCATTCATCCTTAATTCAATTATATGAAGTTTGCCAGTGTTGTAGTCTGAAAACATCCCCACATCATAGTGTTCCCACCTCCAAAATTCACTGTTGGTATGGTGTTTATGGGGTGACAAGCAATGCCTTTTGGTCTCCAAATAATGTGCATATTATGGCATCCAAACAGTTCAATTTCAGTCTTCTCTCACCAGACTATATTCTCACAGTGTTTCACAGGCTTGTCTAATTATTGATGGGGAAACTTTAAACACACTTTTTATGCAGCGATGGAGTCTTGCGTGGTAAGCGTGTATACAGCCCTTTGAGGTTGAGTGCATTACTTATTGCCTTCTTTGAAACAATTGTACCTGCTGATTCCAGATGTTTTTGTAGCTCTCCACAAGTGGTCCTTGGCTCTCGGACAACTCTTCTGATAATTATTCTTACTCTTCTGTCTGAAATTTTGTGTGGAGCACCTGGTCGTGACTGGTTTGTGGTAAATTTATGTTCTTTCCACTTCCAGATTATAGCTCCAACAGTGCTCACTGGAACCTTCTGTAGTTTAGAAATTCTCCTGTAACCAATGCCATCAGTATGCTTTGCACCAATAAGATTGTGAAGGTCTTGGGAAAGCCCCCTTGTTTTACCCATTATGAGATGTTTCTTGTGTGCAACCTTGATAATGAGGCACCTTTTATAGGCTATCTGCTGAACCAGCTGATATTATTTCTAATTACTGATATATTTCAGCTGGTGTCATGATGTTTTATGGCTTTTTGCACCTCTCTTTTTCTTCACATGTTCAATACTTTCACTGTGTCATTTTTCATTCTAACACATCACTTCATTTATGGACATCTATGGTTTAATTCCTTTGCCTATGTGTTTTGGATGGGTTGTTAACGACATCTTGTGAGAAATTAATGTCAATAGCATCTTTAAAAATATATATACCTAGAAACTTAGTGACGTGTTCATTACTTATTTCAGCCATTCTAGGAAAAAAATTTAAGTGGTTCATTGGTTGCAATATTTGTTTCAAGTTTTCTCCACAAATTTGTAAATCTCCAAAATGCCATGGAGTTGCATAACTGTGTTTCTTAGAATTTCTATTACCAGGTGTAAACATAAAACATAAACTTTCCTGAACGCAGTATTTTCTAATCCTCAAGACAGCCATACTTTCCTACATTATTGTAATGCAAGGCTGTAATATTATTTAAAAATAAAAAAGATGTGTGTTAAATTTGCCATAAATACTAATTTAAGCCCATTTATTTTTAATTTATGGGTAATTATAATTGAAATGCCTCAATATGGAGCTATTTGTGTATTAACAAATGTTCAGTCTGCAAATTTATGCAAAAACAAGCTAATTAAAATGAATTTAGGAAAGTACAGTGTGCTCCCTCATTAACATAGAACAAAATTGAAAGTTAATCTTATATAAATGAAGTAAACCATAGTTTATTATTATATTTAGTGCCCTTATTTTCAAACTGTTATAGTAGTAAATATTTTGATTCATGCCATCAATCCAAACCCTTTTTTCTTTTTGTGTCAAAAATAAAAGTTTAAAATAGTTTAAATAAGGAATATTTAAAATAAAGACATTAAAATATTTAAAGCACCACTACAGTGTTTTTTCTGTTTGCACCGCTGGAGTGGTGCTTTAAATGTATGTTCCCTGCCCCTGTCTTATATTCCCTTTCCAGAGTCTCATTTTATTCTAGTGCCGCTCTGATCGTTTCCTATGATTTGGGACCTGCAGGCAGCTCCAGTGTTTCATGGAGAGCACTTAAGGTCACAACCCAATACCTTTCTATGAGAACAGCATTCTGGCCTCATTCTGGCTCTCATGCAGTTGCATTGAGAGCTTGTGACATAATTTCTGACTTCCATTTAATCAGAAGTTATGGGCTCTAGATGGCATAGTGTGATCGGAGTAGTAAGTAAAAGATAAAGCCACTTGCAAGGTGAGTAAATGACAATGGTCAGGTGACTTAGATTTAAAGCACCATTCGAGCTGGGAGAAAAAGCCCGCAAAAAAACCCAAAACGTTTGAGTGGTGCTTTGGTCTTTCAATACCAAAACTCAAATTTAGCTATTTAGATCTTTATATAGCTGACTTGGTCCCTATATGAAATTATACTTTCACTGCAGATTTCACAACTTTTAGTTAGGCCGGGGCCACACGGGGCACTAGTGTGATGCTCGCATGACACTCAGCTTGCACTGGCAGCACAGCAGCAGCCGAGTGTCATGCTAGTATCCCTGCGTCTCAGGTGCGACTGTGCATGTGGACCTCAGCTGCAGGGGGTGGGCCAGCACTGAGGAGGGGCAGTGCGACTCTGAGGAGGGACGGGCTGGCATGGAGGAGGGGAGGGATTTATCTCCCTCTCTCCTCCGTAGCCGGCTATTGCGATTCTCGCTCTGCACGCGTGGTACACCGGTGTACCATGCGTGCAGTGTGATTTTTCTATCGCCCTATTCACTTGAATGGGTGCAAGAGAAAAGAGTCTCGCATTACAATCACAGCATGCTGCGATTGTTTTCTTGGTCAGATTATCGCTGAGAAAAAAATCGCTCATGTGCGCTGACACACAGGCTAGAATTGGTCCGAGTGGAATGCGATGTTTTATCGCACTCCACTTTCACCGATTTTCTCGCCATGTGGCTTAGGCCTTAATCAAAAATTTCTTTTATTAGATATGTAAATAAGAGGGTTTAGGTTCACTAATATTGTGACAAAGAGCTTGATGCACCATTCCACCTCACAATTACCATCTTCTTCCTTACTCCTCACTTTTGATGCACTGCCTGATCTAAAGCCCTAACCATGCATGTTCTGCAACTACAAAGGATGAGTTCTTACATACTTTTTGTGTGTAGCAGCTGCTTGCTGCACACAGGGTCATACAGCAGCTTGTTGCTCAGTCTCTTCATGTCAGAGTGTGAACATTTAGTAAGGAGAGCTGGAGCAATAAAATGGAGTGCAATAAGGTCTTATCCAGTGATGATGGATATTAAGGTACAAGATGGTGCTCACTTGATGAGGTTGTGGAAAAACACATTGGCTATGTTACACCAATTATCAGCTGCAGGAAGCCCACAATTAAATATTGATGAAAAACTGTCACCTTGTTCTTTCTGCATATAGAGACCTGTGACAGGTTCAGGGCCTGAGTCTCATTCTGTTTGGAGGTTATTTATATTAAATGTGTTTCCTACTTTGGAGCTTTATGGGTTAATGTCAATTTTGTAGCAAGCAGCTTTCCAGCAGTCCATGTTAGGTGCAGCTGCTTAGTTACCTCACCCCTCACCTTTAAGTATTGGCTTTACCTAGCAAACTTTGCTGTTGGTAGAATTAATTTTATTCTTGCCATCTTGGTGGAAGGAGGTTCTGGGGTTCTGACCAGAGCCCATCCATCTGCTGCCTCAGAGTCTGGTTGCCCTATGGAGTTGGTATTGTATCCTTTTCCACCATTGTTAATGTGCCCCTAGTATTCCTCTTTGTTTGTGATGTTTTTTGCTGTGCATCAGATGCCTCTAAGTCTGAACGGAATGCAAGTGTCACAAGGTGCATTTGGACTTCCCCATCTCTAAGCGTGACAGTATCAACAGTCCCCTAAATTTTTTTTTTGTGTCAGTATGACTCAGGCTGCGGCTTTTGCACACTTAATGTAAACCCTCTTGCAAGAGGTTACTCAGCTGAGTTCCCAGGTGGTGCAGCAGCTGCAATACATTATTGGATTCCTGGTCTTGGTTCACATCCAGACACAGTCAGAACCCAAGATTGCCCTCCCAGATAAGTTTGATGGGGGAGATAAATGCAATGTTTTCTGGGAGGCCCGCAAACTATACTTTAGGCCACGGCTTCATTACTCAGAGAATGAGGAACAGAGACTGGGGATAATTATCTCTCTTCTTTGGGGAGATCCCCAGTCCAAGGCCTTCTCTCTGCCAACCAACTCACAGTCATTGCAGTCAGTAGACAAGTTTTTTGTGGCTCTAGCCTTGGTCCATCGTAATCTCGACAGTAACTCCCTTGTGGAGTCCGCACTCCGTAAGCTCTAGTAGAGGGCACGGCCGGCTGAAGAGTACTGCTTTGAGTTCCACAAATGGGCTACAGACACCCAATGGAAGAATCCTGCTCTCTGAAGTCATTTCTGTGAGGGTCTGTCTGATAGCCTAAGGAATTCTCTGGCTCAGTATGCTGCTCCTCAGTCCGTTGGAGGCAGCAATAGCCCTTGCTATAAGGGTGGATAAACACTTTAGGGAGAGATCAACTGTGACCCGGTTCCCCATTGTTTTTCCTCAGGAAGAGGTCCCACAGGTACATATGGATGAACTCATGCAATTGGGGATGCTTACCCTCATACTAGGCTACCTGTGGTTCGCCATGGGATGGAGGCATGCACTTACTGGGGTCATAAGTGTCATTTCATAGGGGTTTGTCCATCTTTACTCCAAAATGTAACATTCGTCAAGAAGCTGCATACCCTTGGTCGTTTGGAAGGAGGCAACCAGACCTTATACTTTTCCTCTGCTATACCGGTGTCCCCCCGGGAGAGGTGGTCGGAGGGAGGCAGTCATTATCCCTGAGTGTATGGTCATACCATCTTGTAAAAAAACTGCATTCCCCTGGTTCTTTGCAGGGAGGTGACTGGAGCGTGTATTTTTCCTCTTTAACACCAGTTTTTTCAGCCGAAGCGTCTGATGCAGTATCAGAGGGAAGCAGTGTTCACATCCTACTCATCGGGGTAACATCAGACCTTTGTGTCCCCCTGGGAAAGGTAATCGGAGGGGGGGTGGTCATGATTCATGAGTGGTGGATCCTCTTTTGTTGGTCCTTCTAGGAGGTTACCCATTTCAAAAGTACACATGCTTTGTAATAAATGTTCAGGGCCATACCTGAGTGTGAATGACTATGTATGGGTATTCACTAATAACACCAAGTGGAGGCTTGCATATGGGACTTTGGGCTCAAGGTTCCCGGGTCCATGTCATGTAGCAGACATTGTTAACCCTTTGGCCATTTGGATGGAGCAACCCCCAGTACTCAATACCCATAACATTGTTCACACGTTGTCATCATCATATGACAACATAAGAAGCTGGCAGTCTGTGCTAAAGGGATCTGAGTTGTAGTTTTTTTTCACAGAGAATAAGAAGTTCAGGAGACAGGAAGATTACTAACTTGCTGATAAGTGAGGAAGGAAACTGATATATCTGATAAGATTTACTATAATGCTTCTTATATTCACTTGTACTACTAATTGAAAGTGTGTATAAGACCAATTTTAAGGCCTTAAGGTCATAGAGCAGTTAACATGACCACTTTAGATCAGATGTACCATATAGATCCAGTCAGAAATCAAAGTTGCAAAACAGTTATGCAAATACTGAGGTTTAATTACATCCTTGAAGGACTTTCTTGAGAATCTAGTTGCAAAACCTCCAAGTTTAATCATTGTATGAAATGAAGGATGGTGGCTGACAGCTTAACTTTAATTTTTTAGCGAATCATTTGGTTTTCCCTTCTTATTAGTTAATAATGAGTACATGAGTTCTTCTAAACATAACTGTAGGGTGTTGATTAATCAGTGCATCACATTAGCAGTACTTCCCTTGATAGTCATTTAAAAGTCATTTCTGCATATTGATTTGAATTTGAAAAGTGTTTATCCAGAGAGATGCTACACACATATCTTCACTTCAATTAAACTCATTATAGAAGAGGCCAAAAGGTAACAAATGTGATAAATTGTTAACCAATAGCTCTTAAGCCATACACATATGTCATGGAAAAATGATCCTAAATACATGATTGAGCCTCATCAAATGTTATAGAAGATTTAAAATAAATCAAACATTATCAGTTTCATCCCAAATATTAAAAGCTATTTTGACAACGTAACATAAAAGAATAAGGCTTTAGACCAGGGGTCATTATAAAGGTCGGGAAATTTTATTTTTATGATATTCTTAATCATTTATAGTGGTCAGTTTATTTTGTTATCAGCAGAATCTTTTTTGAAGTTTAAAATGGGAATTGTACTTTGAATAAACTTTGCATAAATCAATAGTATAATTTAAGTGAATATTAGAAACTATGTAATATATATGCTTCTTTCTCCACTTATGAGTGACCTTTTCCCTTCCTTCCTGCCTCCAGATTTTATTATCAACTAAAAAAAAAAGTTTAAATCCAACTTTACAAAAAGTGTTTTTTTTCTTTGAGGAGTTGTAGATTTTGCTACAAATCAGAAAATAGTCCACAAGATTATTAACAAATGTTGCACAATTAACACTAGAAGTCCCAGAGAGGGGTCATTTAACATTTCTACTATTGGAGCCCTATGGAGCTCGAAATTTCTGGGACTTCTAGTGTTAAAGGGGTTGTCCAGACTTAATCCATACTTCTATGTCACTCTATATGACTGCAACGTTATGTGTCACTCTATGTGACTGAACACTTCGGAATCCTCCCATCTTACTCACTGTGCTCTGAGAATTTGCCGGTTTCAGAGTTGGGAATGGCGGTAACGGGGCCACGAGAATGTGATAATCATTCCTTGATTGAAACACCTGGATCATTTAACAAAAAGACCTGCTGCAGCTGGTTAACATGACTGCATGACTTACATGCATCTGGTTAACATGACTAACATGACTTACACTTGCGTATGACTCGTACGAGGATGGCATCACATCACCCGGACCAGCCGATGGCTCTCCTGACAGGAGCATATCAGCTTCATATATTACTATGCAGCTCTCAGGGGAGGTGGTAGTCAGCCCAGGTGATGCCATCCTTGCGCTAGTCACATACAAGTGTGACTCTAGCCATATACACAATAAAGGACCTCTTTTACAGAGCAGGAGTACTACATTCCACTTAAATTAGTTGACATGCGAGACAAAACATTACGCAAACGTTATCTGAGACATCTACTGTAGGAAGTGATATGACTATAAAGCAAGATTAGATTAATAAATTAGACAATAATAGTTATTTAAAAAAAATCCAAAATATTCATAGTAATATCATAAAATATTTCCACTAATATTACTATTGTATTAACAAATTGCCATTATAAGTAGGTTTGTATAAAATGATTATTTATTATAGTTATTAATGTTTTTGAGTTTACTATTCTAAACATTTAAGATGTTATCTAGATCGGAAAACCCTCTTTGGCCGTTGTGTCCATAATGAGTTTTTCATGAGGTTTTAACACTGCATATTTTTGCTGTGTCAAAAACGCAGCGTCTTACAGTTCCAGCAAAGTCGATGGAAATTCTCGAAATTTCTTGCCCACTCTGCTTTATTTTTAACCAGCGTAAACTGATCTGTGATGCATGTGTAAAGGCTGCAAAATGTCATTTTCTCTTGCGAGTATGCTAACAATTATGTACAGATATTCCCCATAGAGTTACATTATACGAAAAAATCTGCAGGGAAAAAAGCAAGTGCTTTTAGTGCATTTAAGCTGCAAAAAATGCATCAAAAAGGCATGTAATGTGCGTGTGACTTTGATACCAGTATCGAAAGCAAAGAAAAAAATATGACACACAAAACAGTCAAAAAAAGCAGCATCAGAAAAGTGATAAAAATCACACGTAAAAGAATGCACTAAAAAACGCAATGTAAAAACACAAGTAACCTCATTTTCTTAATAGGTGCAGAAAGTATTCAATATCAAATGCTCATTGTAAGAATTAGCCTAAAAAGGGCAGTTTAATTAAAAACCCTGTTGCAAATTACTAAAAGGAAAATGTAAAAAGAAAGTCTCGTTTATGCTCTTATAATGATGTATATAATACTCACAAGAACATAGCAATCTGTCGTAAAGCATTTACAATGTAAAGTATATAACACTACATTAAATGTTACTGTGCCTTCCACATGAGAATAGATTTTTTCACTAAATGATGGTCGTCTTCTTCTTCTACCATGCAATGTAAGTCAATAATGCAGTACACATTAAAATGATCTAAAGATTTAGTGAGTTTGCTAAGCCATATGCACTTGAAACAGGCAAATGCATTTTCATTAATGAAATTCAATCTACCAGCATATTGTTCCACACTTCCCATTTAAGTCAATCTAATTGCTGTTTTAAATGTGATAATAGAGTTTATTGTCATGTATTCATTCTAGCCTTGAAAATGTGGAGACATCTGGCTCAGCAGATATTTTAGTATAATTCAAAGAAATAATTGGTATTGGGAAGGCATATGCAGGATGTTATATTCCTAGTGAGATTGCCAGGCATAGTCATACCTATTCTCACAAGACAGCGTAATGCTGATGATATCATCAGTCACATTGGAATCTGATGAACTCTATATTATATATGTGTATACAGTGCCTACAAGTAGTATTCAACCCCCTGCAGATTTAGCAGGTTTACACATTCGGAATTAACTTGGCATTGTGACATTTGGACTGTAGATCAGCCTGGAAGTGTGAAATGCACTGCAGCAAAAAAGAATGTTATTTATTTTTTAATTTTTTTTTTAAATTATGAAAAGTTTATTCAGAGGGTCATTTATTATTCAACCCCTCAAACCACAAGAATTCTGTTTGGTTCCCCTAAAGTATTAAGAAGTATTTCAGGCACAAAGAACAATGAGCTTCACATGGTTGGATTAATTATCTCTTTTTCTAGCCTTTTCTGACTAATTAAGACCCTCCCCAAACTTGTGAACAGCACTCATACTTGGTCAACATGGGAAAGACAAAGGAGCATTCCAAGGCCATCAGAGACAAGATCGTGGAGGGTCACAAGGCTGGCAAGGGGTACAAAACCCTTTCCAAGGAGTTGGCCCTACCTGTCTCCACTGTTGGGAGCATCATCCGGAAGTGGAAGGCTTATGGAACTACTGTTAGCCTTCCACGGCCTGGACAGCCTTTGAAAGTTTCCACCCGTGCCAAGACCAGGCTTGTCCGAAGAGTCAAGGCTAACCCAAGGACAACAAGGAAGGAGCTCCGGGAAGATCTCATGGCAGTGGGGACATTGGTTTCAGTCAATACCATAAGTAACGTACTCCACCGCAATGGTCTCCGTTCCAGACGAGCCCGTAAGGTACCTTTACTTTCAAAGTGTCATGTCAAGGCTCGTCTACAGTTTGCTCATGATCACTTGGAGGACTCTGAGACAGACTGGTTCAAGGTTCTCTGGTCTGATGAGACCAAGATCGAGATCTTTGGTGCCAACCACACACGTGACGTTTGGAGACTGGATGGCACTGCATACGACCCCAAGAATACCATCCCTACAGTCAAGCATGGTGGTGGCAGCATCATGCTGTGGGGCTGTTTCTCAGCCAAGGGGCCTGGCCATCTGGTCTGCATCCATGGGAAGATGGATAGCACGGCCTACCTGGAGATTTTGGCCAAGAACCTCCGCTCCTCCATCAAGGATCTTAAGATGGGTCATCATTTCATCTTCCAACAAGACAATGACCCAAAGCACACAGCCAAGAAAACCAAGGCCTGCTTCAAGAGGGAAAAAAAATCAAGGTGTTGCAGTGGCCTAGTCAGTCTCCTGACCTTAGCCCAATTGAAAACTTGTGGAAGGAGCTCAAGATTAAAGTCCACATAAGACACCCAAAGAACCTAGATAACTTGGAGAAGATCTGCATGGAGCAGTGGGCCAAGATAACTCCAGAGACCTGTGCCGGCCTGATCAGGTCTTATAAAAGACGATTATTAGCTGTAATTGCAAACAAGGGTTATTCCACAAAATATTAAACCTAGGGGTTGAATAAAAATTGACCCACACTTTTATGTTGAAAATGTATTAAAATTTAACTGAGCAACATAACTTGTTGGTTTGTAAGATTTATGCATCTGTTAATAAATCCTGCTCTTGTTTGAAGTTTGCAGGCTCTAACTTATTTGCATCTTATCAAACCTGCTAAATCTGCAGGGGGTTGAATACTACTTGTAGGCACTGTATATATGCTGTATATTTAGAACTAACTCTAGTCTTATTAAAGCCAGTACCATGATTGGCTGTATATATTTTTATGTTGCTTGTGATCCTACTGCAATTCTTTAAAATATATATATATATATATACAAATATATATATATATATATATATATATATATATATATATATATATATATATACACAGTGCCTTGCGAAAGTATTTGGCCCCCTTGAACGTTTATCCTTTTCCCACATTTCAGGCTTCAAACATAAGAATAAAAATTTTAATGGTTAAGAATCAAAAACAAGTGGGACACAACTTTGAAGTTGCATAAAATGTATTGCTTATTTTAAACTTTTTTCAAAAAATAAATAACTGAAGAGTGGGGCGTGCAATATTATTCGACCCCTTTCCTTTCAGTGCAGCAAACTCCCTCCAGAAGTTCATTGAGGATCTCTGAATGATCCAATGTTGTCCTAAATGACTGAAGGTGATAAATATAAACCACCTGTGTGCAAAGAAGTCTCGGTATAAATACACCTGCTCTGTGATAATCTCAGTGTTCTGTTTAAAGCGCTAATAGCATCATGAAGACTAAGGAACACAACAGGCAAGTCCGTGATACTGTTGTGGAGACGTTTAAAGCCGGATTTGGTTACAAAAAGATTTCCAAAACTTTAAACATCCAAGGAGCACTGTGCAAACGATCATATTGAAATGGAAGGAGTATCATACCACTACAAATCCACCAAGACCCTGCAGTCCATCCAAACTTTCATCTCAAACAAGGAGATGACTGATCAGAAATGCAGCCAAGAGGCCCATGATCACTCTGGATGAACTGCAGAGATCTACAGCTGAGGTGGGAGAGTCTGTCCATAGGACAACAATCAGTCGTACACTGCACAAATCTAGCCTTTATGGAAGAGTGGCAAGGAGAAAGCCATTTCTTAAAGATATCCATAAAAAGTGTTGTTTAAAGATTGCCACAAGCCACCTGGGAAACACACCAAATATGTGGAAGAAGGTGCTCTGGTCAGATGAAACCAAAATCGAACTATTTGGGCACAATACCAAACGATATGTTTGGCATAAAAGCAACACAGTTCATCACCCTGAACACACCATCTCCACTAACAAACATGGTGGTGGCAGCATCATGATTTGGGCCTGCTTTTCTTCAGCAGGGACAGGGAAGATGGGTAAAATTGATGGGAAGATGGAGCCAAATACAGGACCATTCTTGAAGAAAACCTGTTGGAGTCTGCAAAAGACCTGAGACTGGGACCGAGATTTGTCTTCCAAAAAGACAATGGTCCCAAACATAAAGAAAAATCTATAATGGAATGGCTCACAAATAAAGGTATCCAGGTGTTAGAATGGCCAAGTCAAAGTCCAGACCTAAATCCAATCGGGAATCTGTGGAAAGAGCTGAAAATTGCTGTTCACAAATGCTCTCCATCCAACCTCACTCATCTTGAGCTGTTTGCAAAAGAAGAATTGCAAGAATTTCAGTCTCTCGATGTGCAAAACTGATATAGACATACCCCAAGTGACTTGCAGCTGTAAACGCAGCAAAAGGTGGGGTTACAAAGTATTAACTTAAAGGGGCCGAATAATATATCACGTCCCAATTTTCAGTTATTTATTTTTTTAAAAAGTTTAAAATAAGCAATAAATTTCGTTCAGCTTCACAAATTGTGTCCTACTTGTTGTTGATTCTTCACTATAACATTAAAATTTTTATCTTATGTTTGAAGCCTGAAATGTGGGAAAAGGTTGAAAAATTCAAGGGGACCAAATACTTTCGCAAGGCACTGTATATATAAATGTTACACAATACATGGAGTTAAAATAAAAAAGGTTTTGGTACCATGTTAGCCAGTTGAAAAATGATTGATTGCTCTCAGTGACAGAAACAAAAATATATATTCTTGTAGTTGTGATACCTTTTAATGCCTAACTAAAATAAAATAAAATGGTGTTACAAAGCAAGTTTTCGAGACTCCTTTGGTCTCCTCATCAGGCATGGTATAGCGCACCTGATGAAGAGACCTAAGGAGTCTCGAAAGCTTGCTTGTAACACCATTTTATTTTATTTTAGTTAGGCATTAAAAGGTATCACAACTAGAAGAATGTATATTTTTGTTTCTCTCATTGAGAGCAATCAACAATATATTGATATATAGTAATATCTTTTTCCCTGCTGTTCTGTTCGGTCAAAAATGACTGAAATTGAAATTTGATATTATTTTAAATATTCATTATGCGGTTCTAAAACTCGTGGTTAATTGATTTTTCCTCATTTGAGGGGTTCTTTCTATGAGTAGTTTTTTTGTTTACTTTTTGCTCCATTTTTTTTTTTACAGTTACACTGTTCAGTTAAAAATGACCGATAGCCTTTTATACTAATCTCCAGCCATTTTTTTTAGTAAAATAAAGGCGGTGTAATCTAATTTTGGACTACTGCATCTACTACTATTTATCAATGTATCTATCTCCTTCTGGTCTGTGCAGATTTACACATACATACATTTTCAAATTATGATACTGCAGATGTATTCGCTTTCAGTATAGTTATGGGTAGCGATTGTACCAACATTTTATAATACTGGTGAAAATGTGGCTGTAGATGAACAACTGATATCATTCAGAGCTAGGTTCCCATTCAGATAGTAAATTCCAAGTAAGCCTGCAAAGTATGGCAAATGAGGTCTCTGTGAGGAAAAGTTAATACACTGTAAATGCTCAGGTATACGTACATAGGAAAAAACTCTGGAGAAAGAGCTGAAAAAAATCAAGGTATGCAAATAGTTTGGGATTTGACACACGGACTCAAAGGACAAAATGTTACATGGGACAATTTTTTCCCATCATATCAACTGGGGCAGATGTTGCTGAAAAGAAAAGTGACCATGCTGGGTACTGTTAGAAAAAATAAGCCAGAACTGCCACAAGGTATCGTCAGTAAGAGAGATGTTAGTTTCTAACGTTCCCAAAAACAAAAAACAGGTCATTCTGATGAGCACAATGCACCATGATAGTGCAATCAGTAATCGAGACCACAGAAAGTCAGACATGATTTTACATTACAATGCAACAAAAGGGGCAGTTGCTACTCTAGATCAACTCATAGGAACTTACACCGGTAAACGCAAACAAATGGGTGGCCAATGGTTGTTTTTTACAACATTCTTGATATGTCGGCATACAATGCATTTGTATTATGGCGTGAAATAAATCCAAATTGGAACAAAAAAAAACTGTATAAAAGAATTTTTATATAGGAGTTGGAAAATCACAGGTTAGAACATATATCGAAGAAAGAAAAGTAACACCAGAGATGATGGAGCGGTAGCCATTGTCTACAGGATCCAACAGCATGCTAAAGAAAGTGAACCAACTGCCTTTACCTGTGCTACAATACCCACGGCCTCCACCAGCACTGCTACAATACCCACGGCCTCCACCAGCACTGCTACAATACCCACAGCCTCCACCAGCACTGCTACAATACCCACGGCCTTCACCAGCACTACTACAATACCCACGGCCTCCACCAGCACTGCTACAATACCCACGGCCTCCACCAGCACTGCTACAATACCCACGGCCTTCACCAGCACTGCTACAATACCCACGGCCTCCACTAGCACTGCTACAATACCTACAGCCTCCACCAGCACTGCTACAATACCCACGACTTCCACCAGCAACACAACCAGCCTAAAATGGAAACGATTTGCCTTCTATCCAACATCAAGTGGTTACAAAACAAATGTGATATGTTGTAGTTACGCAAAATACTTATGCAAAAGACATGTAAATTATACTTGGGATGACTGCAAAAAGTAAATTTAGCACCATGAACCTTATTTACGACTAGAAGGTGGCCCGATTCTAACACATCGGATATTCTACAATTTATTGTGTAGTTAATGTATGATTTTTGTTATATATATATATAGATGTTGTTGTCTGTAGTTGCCAAGTGTTTGTGTAGGGCGCTGTAAATGTTCTGGGTGTTGTCTGGGTGTGGGGCTGGGTGAGAGCGGTGTTGTTTGTATGTTGCATTGAGTGTGTTGCGTTGTTTGTGGAGCGCTGTGTGTCTGCAGCGTTGTGTCTGTGTGTGGTGCTGTGTGTGTTGCGCGGTTTGTGTGGGTGCGTGTGTGTGTTTTGAGTAAGGTATGTTTTGTGCAGTGTGTGTGGGTTGGAGGAGTAGTCCTGGGGAGAGAGGAGTATAATAGGAGGAGTAGTCCTGGGGGAGAGGAGGATAATAGAAGGAGTAGTCCTAGGGGGAGAGGAGGATAATAGAAGGAGTAGTCCTAGGGGGAGAGGAGGATAATAGGAGGAGTAGTCCTGGGGGAGAGGAGGATAATAGGAGGAATAGTCCTGGGGGGAGGAGTCAAATAACAGGAGTAGTCCTGGGGTGAGGAGTCTAATAGGAGCGGGCAACGTGTGCGGGGGGCGTGGCCGAGCGGGCAATGTGTGCAGGGGGCGTGGCCGAGTGGGCAACGTGTGCAGGGGGCGTGGCCAAGCGGGCAATGTGTGCAGGTGGGAGTGGCCCGGGCCGAACCGAGTGGCCAAAGCGTGCGGGGGGCGGGGTCGGGCCGAGCCGAGCGGTCAATACGATGGTTGTCACTGTAAAAATGTCATTTTGGAGCAAGACAGACAGACAGACAGACAGAAAAAGGCAATTATATATATATAGATTCTATATAGAAAAACTGAACTTTTTATTTTTTGTTCTATTTTTAAAAAATATATTTACATACAGTTTGATTTTATTAGTTATAGTTTACAGTTATATAAAGAATATTTTTTTATGTGCAAATGTCCAATATGCATGAATTTTTGCAACTGGTATTCAAATAAAACACTTAAATTAGCTAAAAATCAGACTTTAATAGGTCAAAAATGAACAGAATATTATAAGGGACTGTGCCCACGATCAAGACTCGCTGCGTTCAGAACGCAGTGAGTCCTGACCGGGTATGGGGGGCGGGCACGCGTCTCCTGTAGGAGACTGCTGCTGCTTGTACCCACGATCATGGTTCCTTGCGCTGTGGTCTCCTTCTTGTGTTCTCCCTACGGAGAAAACAAACAAACAATTGACATTCTGCGGTCTGGAAAGATGCGCCACAGGTCAGTGTTTGCTGCGGAAAAAGAAGCATAGTATGCACGGGATTTCTAGATCCTGTCCCCTATGCTTGTACTGTACACCACAGCGGTTTGGACGCAGCTGACGTATGCTGCATCCAAACTGCTGCAAATACTGATCGAGACACGCACCCTTAGTGTATAGTAGACCCGAACAGAACAGTGGGGTTAATAAGACTGAAAAATACACATCTCTATCAAGCCCAACCTATAATCTTACAGTTTTAAAAATGGTGAAGACAAAAATCCTTTAAAGCATAATGGTTTCCCCAACTAACCATACAGTGTCAGAATTAGGCTAGGGCTGCATAGTAAATTGTGATGTCACATTGAAATTGCAATATCTCATCTAATGATTTTCTATGATGTTGCTACATAAGACCTCCTGCGACTGTGACATTGAGCGAAAAATGTTTCCAAATGAGTTGGATTTGCTGTCACAGGTAGAGAGTCACACACGACACATTTGGGACAAACTTCAATGCAAGTTTCACCTTGGCTGTTTAATTTACAGCAAAATCAGAGCTCCTTCTCAGAGAACTGCTGCTCTGCCGAGCATGCACAAGATGCTGTTGGCCAAGACTAAATTACTTCCAGAAATCAAGTAACCATAACTTGTGATATAATATATTTCAAGAAAGACATGCAGAGACCTCTAAAACTTTATTTCTTAGTATCAGTTTTGCAACATACATTAACTTCATTACTGGGTAATATTTTAATTTTTGTGCATGAACAATTACTTTTTAAATTTTCCATAGCCAAATGAGGGCTCGTTTTTTTGTTTGCATGATGAGTCGTACCTTTGAATGACAGCATTCATTTTACTGTACATCAAACTGAAAAAAAAAAAAATTAAAATTGCATTGCACTGGTGAACAAAATTCTATTCTGCCATTACTATTTGGGGGTTTTGTTTTCATAGTGGTAAGCACCGGCTTACTCACTGTGGTCACCGCACTGCTTTTCCAAGCCTCGGTCTGACTATCTGAGCTGCCTTCTGCAGCCTTTACAACTCTGTTGCATCCTTCTGCAGCTGGTGAGTTCCCCCTGAATATAGGGAGGTGCTGCCAGATTCTGTAGAAATTTAACCCTGCCATGCCCTGCAGAGATGGGGATCCTTGGCTAATCTCGTGCCACTTGACTGTACTGCATGGAGCTTTGTGCTTGTGTAAACCATACCCAGTTGTCTGAAAGTAAGCGCGTATCCCTACTAACTATATATATATATATATATATATATATATATATATATATATATATATATCTCAGTAAGTTACAATATCATAAAAAAGTTAATATATTTTAGCAATACAATACATAAAGGGAAACACATATTATGTAGAATCATTACAAACAGGGTGATCTATTTCAAATGTTTATTTCTGTTAATGTTGATGGTTATGGCTTACAGCCAATGAAAACCCAAAAGTCATTATCTCAGAAAATTTTAATAATTACCACAAAACACCTGCACTGGTTTCCTAAGCATTTAAAATGGTCCCTTAGTCTGGTTCAGTAGGCTACTTAATCATGGGGAAGACTGCTCACTTGACAGATATCCAGAAGGCAGTCATTCACACACTCCACAAGGAGAATATGCCACAAAATGTCATTGCTAAAAAAGCTGGCTGTTCACAGAGTGCTGTATCCAAGCATATTAAAGGAAAGCTGAATGGAAGGAAAAAGTGCGTTAAAAAAAGGTGCACAAGCAACCGGGATAACCGAAGCCTTGATAGGATTGTTAAGAAGAGGCCATTCAAAAATGTAGGATAGATTCACAAGGAGTGGACTGCTGCTGTAGTCAGTACTTCAAGAGCCAACATACATAGATATATCCAGGACATGGGCTACAGCTGTTGCACTCCTTGTGTCAAGCCACTCATGACCAATAGACAACGCCATAAGCATCTTACCTGAGTCAAGGAGAAAAAGAACTGGACCATTGCTTAATGGTCCATGGTGTTGTTTTCAGATGAAAGTAAATTTTGCATTTCATTTGGAAATCAAGGTCCCAGAGTCTGTAGGAACAGTTGAGAGAACACAATCCAAGCTGATTGAGGTCTAGTGTGAAGTTTCCACAATCAGTGATGGTTTTGGGAGCCATATAATCTGCTGGTGTAGGTCCACTGTTTTATCAAGACCAAAGTCAGCATAGGCGTCTACCAGGAAATTTTAAAGCACTTCATGCTTCACTCCGCTGACAAGCTTTTTGGAGATGGAAATTTCATTTTCCAGCAGGACTTGGCACCAAAAGTACTAATAACTGGTTTAATAACCACAGGATCACTGTGCTTGATTGGCTAGCAAACTCGCCTGACTTATACCCCATAGAGAATCTATGGGGTATTGTCAAGAGGAAGATGAGAGACACCAGACCCAACTATGCAGATGAGCTGAAAACTGCTATCAAAGCAACCTGGGCTTCCATAACACCTTAGCTGTGTCACAGGCTGATCCCCTCCATGCCACGCCACATTGATGCAATAATTTATGCAAAAGGAGCCTCGACTAAGTATTGAGTGTATTTACTGTACATACTTTTGAGTAGGCCAACATTTCTGAGTTTAAAATCATTTTTTCATTTGGTCTTATATATTATTCTAATTTTCTGAGATAATGACTTTTGGGTTTTTATTGGCGGTAAGTCATAATCATCAGGATTGACAGAAAAACACTTGAAATAGATCACTTTTTTCTAATGACTCTATATAATATGTGTTTCCTTTTTGTATTGGATTACTGAACTAAATCAACTTTTTGATGATATTCTAATTTATTGAGATGCACCTGTATATATACATACAGAAACAAGCAAAAGGGTAACAATGTTTTGAACTTTTGACTTTCAGGCTCTATACCTTACCATCCACTACATCTTTGATAGTGAGACTATCTTCATTTTATAGACAACCATCTTAACTATTTTATACACAAATTTGACTTGTAGCTATTTAGAATAAGATAAGTTTTGTAGATTCTTGTCATGTCACTGAATTGCTACAGTTTTGCTCCTGGTGTTTATTTTTCTTTTACTTCCTGTATACCACAAATTACAACCTGTTCTCACATTCCTTAATAGCTTATTGTTTTAGTAGGTCAATTCCTAAATGAAAGGTTTAAATCAAGGAGCAGCCATGAAGAAGATTTCCCATGAAAAGCGAAGTAACATCATCCAGGTCATTGATAGCCTTCTCTTGGCCTAGAAAATGTCAAATTGCATTATGTGAGTGCCATGACAGTTGGAAGAATTTAAAATAAAGTCCATCCATCCATTTAAAAGCCAAGAGTTGAATGTCCAGGTAAAATATCGGAGCCAACAAGTCTGCTCATCACAATGCCTATTAGATCTGGTGTGATAAATACAGCAATGGAGGTAGCTCATATACTTCGTGATAGTGAGAACACAGATGTCCATGCAAGCACCATGCAATACAAGTCTCTAATGGTGGCCCAAGAAAAGGTGTAGAAGCTTTGACTTCAATATCATAATAAGAAGCCTAAGCCTGAGTTTGTAAAGAAGTGCAAAAAGTGGACAGTAGAATGTTGGAAATGGGTAATTTGGAGTGATGAGAAGAAAGTCAATAGATTAGGCTCTAAAGGGTGCAAATCTCTCTGGAGAAAACAAGGTAAAAAGGGGCTAATGGATAGAGAAATTGAAAGAACTGTCAAGTTCGATGGAGGCGGCCTGATGATGTGGGATTGTTTCACAAGTAAAGGTGTTGGATACTTGACTTCTATCAATGGTGCTCTCAATGCTGAGCTATATGTGAGTATTCTACCAGATGAATTGCTTCGTACACTTGAGTACTATGGGTATCAAAAAGGGCAACAGTGTTCAAGCAGGGCTACAACCCAAAGCGTACGTCGAGACTGGCAAATAAATTGTTAATTGACAGTGAAGTAAAGGTGCTGGATTAAACCTCACAGTTGCCAGACCTCAACCCAATCGAACACTTATGGGCAGAGTTGTAGAAAAATCTTTTTACATACTTAAGTGGGTTGAGCAGTATGTACCAACATTGGGAATATGTAGAAGAGACCTGGGATCAGATTTCAATGGAGACTTGCTTGAATTGAATTGATCGGGAGCATGCCCAGAAGGAGTCAAGCAGTGTTGGAAGCCAAAGGAGATTTAAAAATTACTAAAAATTTAACAAAAATTTAAATTTAAATTTTTAGGAACCAAACTGTAACAATGCCGTCACATGACAAGAATCTGCATAACTAATCATGTGCTAAATAATTGTAAGTCATAATAATCTATGAGATAGACACAATGATTATCTAGAAAATTAAGGTAGTGTTACGCTCAAAACTGTAATGGATGATAACATGGAGGCTGAAAGTCAAAAGTTCAAAACATTGTTACCCTTTTGCGTTTCACTGTATATATAGATAGATATATACAGCAGATAAGATAAGTATTGAACACATTACCGATTTCCTTAGTAAAAATAATTTTAAAGGTGCTATTGATGTGAATTTTTCATCCAATCCACACAGGCAAATAAATCAAATCATAGATGTCCATAACTTAAGTTATGTGTATTACTGAGAAATGACAGAGGGAAAAAGTATTGAACACACTTCCTGAAATGTAATTAATACTTCGTAGAAAAGTCTTTGCTGGTGATGACAGTTTCAAGCCTCCTGTATGGAGAAACTAGTCGCGTTCCTTGGTTAAATGTGATTTTGATCCATTCTTCCACAGATACTCTCTTCAAATCATGAAGGTTCCATGATCTCCTTCTATGAACCCAGAGCTTTAGTTCCTTCCATAAATGTTCTGTTGGATTCAGGTCAGGTGATTGGCAGGGCCATTCTAACAGCTTTATTTTCTTTCTGTGAAACCAATTTCAGAGATTCCTTGGCTGATTTTTATTAAGAATGTCTCTGTACATTTGTCCATTCATCCTTCAATTATATGAAGTTTGCTAGTGCTATATGCTGAAAAACAGCCCCTCTCTGTTATGTCCCCACCTCCAAACTGAACTTTTGACATTGTGTTAAAGGCCTCAAAACATGGTGTGTATTATAACAACCAAAGAGTTTAATTTTGGTTTCTTCTGACTCAACTATTTTCTCCCAGTATTTCAGATGCTTGTCTAAATGTTGTTGACCAAATGTTAAATGCACTTAAACATGGTTTTTGTTCAGCAGTGGAGTATTACATGGTGAGAGTGCAGACAGGCCATGCAGGTTGAGTGTACAGTCATGGCCAAAAGTTTTGAGAATGACACCAAAATTATATTTTCACATGATCTGTTGCCCTCTGGTTTTGAATTGTGTTTGTCTGATGTTTACATCACATACAGAAATATAATTGCAATCATATTATGGGTACCAAAAGGTTATATTGACAGTTAGAATGAGTTAATGCAGCAAGTTAATATTTGCAGTGTTGACCCTTCTTCTTCAGGACCTCTGCAATTCTCCCTGGCATGCTCTCAATCAACTTCTGGATCAAATCCTGACTGATAGCTGTCCATTCTTGCATAAGCAATGCTTGCATTTTGCCAGAATTTGTTGGTTTTTGTTTGTCCACCCGTCTCTTGTTGATTGCCCACAAGTTCTCAATGGGATTAAGATCTGGGGAGTTTCCAGGCCATGGACCCAAAATCTCTATGTTTTGTTCCATGAGCCATTTAGTGATCACCTTTGCTTTATGGCAAGGTGCTCCATCATGCTGGAAAACGCATCGTTGGGCGCCAAACTGCTCTTGGACAGTTGGGAGAAGTTGCTTTTGGAGGACATTCTGGTACCGTTCTTTATTCATGGCTGTGTTTTTAAGCAAGACTGTGAGTGAGCCGATTCCCTTGGCTGAGAAGCAACCCCACACATGAATCGTTTCAGGATGCTTAACAGTTAGCATGAGACAAGACTGGTGGTAGCGCTCACCTCTTCTTCTCCTAATAAGCTGTTTTCCAGATGTCCCAAACAATCGAAAAGGGGATTCATCTGAGAAAATAACTTTACCCCAGTCCTCAGCAGTCCACTCCCTGTACCTTTTGCAGGATATCAGTCGGTCCCTGATGTTTTTTCTGGAGAGAAGTGGCTTCTTTGCTGCCCTCCTTTAAACCAGGCCTTGCTCAAGCAGTCTCCACCTCACAGTGCGTGCAGAAGCACTCACACCAGCCTGCTGCCATTGCTGAGCTAGCTCGGCACTGCTGGTAGTCCGATCCCGCAGCTGAAACAGTTTTAAGATACGGTCCTGGTGTTTGCTGGTCCTTCTTGGGCGCCCTGGAGCCTTTTTTGGTAACAATGGAAGCTCTCTCCTTGAAGTTCTTGATGATGCGATAGATTGTTGACTGAGGTGCAATCTTTGTAGCTGCGATACTCTTCCTTGTTAGGCCATTTTTGTGCAGAGCAATGATGGCTGCACGTGTTTCTTTAGAGATAACCATGGTTAACTGAAGAGAAACAATGATACCAAGCACCAGCCTCCTTTTAAAGTGTCCAGTGGTGTCATTCTTACTTAATCATGACTGATTGATCGCCAGCCCTGTCCTTATCAACACCCACACCTGTGTTAATGGAACAATCACTAAAACAATGTTAACTGCTCCTTTTAAGGCAGGAATGCAATGATGTTGAAATGTGTTTTGGGGGTTAAAGTTCATTTTCTTAGCCAATATTGACTTTGCAAGTAATTGCTGTTAAGCTGATCACTCTTTATGACATTCTGGAGTATATGCAAATTGCCATTAGAAAAACTTAAGCAGTAGACTTTGTAAAAATTAATATTTGTAGCATTCTCAAAACTTTTGACCATGACTGTATTACTTATTGTTTTTTTTGAAACAGTTGTATCTCCTTATTCCATGTCTTTCTGTACCTCTCCAGAAGTAGTCATTGGCTCTTGGACAACTCTTCTAACAATTATTTTCACACGTCTGTCTGTAATCTTCCACAGAGCACCTAGTTGTGGCTGGTTTATGATGAAAAGATGTTTGTTTCACTTTCGAATTATGGTCCCAAAAGTGCACACTGAAACTGTAAGTAGTTTAGAAACTCTGCTTTAATCAATGGCATCAATATGTTTTGCAAAAATAAAGCTGCAAATGTCTTGAAACAGCTCAATGGTTTTACCCACCATGAGATGTTTCTTGTGTGGCACCTTGCTAATAACACACTTTTTTATAGTCCATCAGTTGTGCCAACTGATATTATTTTTCACTAAGTGGGAGGATTGCTTTCTAATTACTGATAGATTTCATCTGCTGTGATGACTTTCCATGGCTTTTGGTGCTTCTCTTTCCTCATGTGTTTATTACATTTCCCTATTCCTTTTCTCTTCATTACACATAACTTAATTTATGAACATCTATGGTTTGATGTCATTGCCTGTGTGAATTGGATGGGTTGTTAGTGATATCTGGTAAGCATTTTATGTCAATAGCACATTTAGAAATATTTTACTTAGAAAATTAGTGATGTGCTCAATACTTATTTCATCCTCTTTATATAGCTATCTATATATAGTGAGAGAGATAGATATCGCTCTCTTTATCTATCTATATTATATGTGTATAATTTATTTATATGTATAAGTGGTGTGAAAAAATGAAAATATTTGTAAATATTTTAAAAAAAGTGTTTTGTGTCTCACTTTTTGTGTTTCATAAGATGTACTTGTTTTTGCTTCAATGACTGCACTATTTAAGGTTGCTGTTTGTGGGTGAGAGCAACATTTAAGTGGGTAGACAGCAGCGATCAGAGCAAACTCCATTTGCTGTTTTGAAGGAAAATACAGGCTTTGTAACAAAAATGGCATCTCTTGAGTATAGTATAGGCTGAACTACTGAGCCTGGTATATATATAACATATGACATTTGACATATGACATTTTATGTTACCTATCAGGAAAGGCTAACAGTTTTATCCAACTTTTTTACATTTTCATAGAAACACCTGCAGATGTTATAAAATAAATAAATAATTATAACGTGTTGTTGCCCTGGATGATTGAGTGCTGATGCTCCAACGATTGGCAGTATCTTTATTTACAAGCAGTCAGCATATGATTGCAGCAGTCAATTAGTGACCACAGCAGACACGTGGTGTATAAGGGTGCGCTCACACGAGCGTGAAAATTTGGACGAGTGCAATGCGAGAAAATCTCGCATTGCACTTTGACCAATGTGATTCAATGAGGGAGAGCAGGTAGTCGGCATCCAGATTCTGGATGCGAAAAAAGTAGCAGCATGGTGCGATTTGATCCAGAATGCGTCCGAGACTCGCTAATACAAGTCAATGGGTGCGAGGAAAAAACAGATATCACACGGACAGCACACGGACCATCCTAGTGACATCCGTTTTTCTAAATACAGTCCTATCATGTAGCACATAACACTGTAAATGCTCCTGTACATGACAGTAAATGAGTAACAGCTGCTGAGGAAAAAAACAGATTGCACACTGACAGCACACTGACAGCACACAGATGAAAAGTGAAAAAAAAATCGCCCTACTCTCGGAAACGAGAATGTGACCGTTTTTTCCTACACTCGTGTGAGTCCAGCCTAACTGTCATTCTCACATGACTCCACTCATATAGTACGTGACTACTGTAGCCACTGATTATACGCTGACTGCTTCTAAATAAAAATCAAGAAGACTGCTAGATTACTGGGAGAAAAAAAACATGTATTGCTTCTTTTTTTTATTTTATTAAACTTGAACATTTTTTTTTTAAATGAAGTTGGATAACCCTTTCATATTTGTATTAAATATTGAAAGTCTCCATCCATTTATGCAGAAAAATGATAATTATAAAGCTTGAGCCTGATTCTTCTACACCACTTCTATTAGTGATTTTACATTCACCTTCACCATAGACTGGCTTGTTCCTGTCTCTGAGGTCTTCATATCCTGTGCAGAATATAGACATTACATTTTACAGCACTGAAGAAGGAACTCTAGGAGACAGCACAGACTATGGCCCATGCTGCTATTGAATGCAAACTCTCTAATCAAATAATCCAGTAAAGCAATTGTTATGCTGGCACCTGTAACCAGGTTTTGCTATGTTATCTGAAAGCAACACAATGTAGGGGTAAAGAGCACTTCTCTGAATGTTGAACTCTAGAAACCTACCCTTACCACTGATTGGCAGCTTTCTGCGTACAGTGTATATTGCAGAAATTTGTTAACCATTGTTAAGGCTACACAAAACAGGAGGATTACATGGCACCAGACAACTAGTCCTGTAGTAATAATCTGCTTATAAAATACTGATTTAATGGAAACCACAACAAGGAACCCAGTAAGCCAGTAAGTGACACATCATCAAAATCAGGATTTCTGCCCCTACATCATGCTATTCTCTGATTAACCCTTTCACGACCGGCCGATTTTTCGCTTTCCGTTTTTTTTTTTCGCCATTCTTTTTCTGAGAGACGTAACTTTTTTATTTTTCAGTCAATATGGTCATGTGAGGGCTCATTTTTTGCGGAACGAGCTGTACTTTTAAATGAAACCATCAGTTTTACCATATTATGTACTAGAAAATGGCAAAAAAATTCCAAATGCTGAAAAATTGCAAAAAAAGTGCGATAGCACTATGGTTTTTGAGATATTTTATTCACTGTGTTCACTATATGGTAAAACTGATGTGTGGGTGTGATGCCTCAGGTCAGTGCGAGTTCGTAGACACCAAACATGTATAGGTTTACTTTTATATAAGGGGTTAAAAAAAAATCGGAAGTTTGTCCGAAAAAAGTGGCGCACATTTTACGCCATATTCCGTGACCCGTAGCGTTCTCATTTTTCGGGATCTTAGGCTCAATGACGGCTTATTTTTTGCGTCTCGAGCTGACGTTTTTAACGGTACCATTTTTGCGCAGATGCTACGTTTTGATCGCCTCTTATTGCATTTTGCGCAAAAGTTGTGGCGACAAAAAAACGTCGTTTTGGCGTTTGGAATTTTTTTGCCGCTACGCCGTTTACTGATCAGATTAATTGATTTTATATTTTGATAGATCGGGCGTTTCTGAACGCGGCGATACCAAATGTGTGTATATTTTTTATTTTTTTAACCCTTTAATTTTTAATGGGGCGAATGGGGGGTGATTTGAACTTTTAGGTTTTTTTGTTTTTTTTTAATTTTTTAAAACTTATTTTTTTACTTTTTTTTTTTATTTTACTAGTCCCCCTAGGGGGCTATTGCGATCAGCATTCCGATCGCTCTGCAGTATCTGCTGATCACAGCTGGAAGGCTGTAAACAGCAGATACGCTGTCTTTCTCTTTTGCTGTGCTCCGGGCACAGCGAAAGTGAAACCAATTCATGTGTAGTACAGGAGTCATCACATGACCCTGTACTACCATGGCAACTATCGGGAGTCACGTGATCGCGTCACGTGACTTCCGGTTTCGGCGGTAAGTAAAACTTTACCGCGATTGCGCTTATAATGGCGCTGTCATGTATTGACAGCGCCATTATAAGGGGTTAATCGGCACGAGCAGATAACGATTCTGCTCGTGCCTAGCAGGCACACATCTCAGCTGTGAAAATCAGCTGAGATGTGTGCCGATCGCGGCATGCTGCCGCCGGAGGACCGCGGGCAGTAAGATTATGTCATTTAGGACGTAATTTTACGGCCCGCGGTCGTTAAGGGGTTAAAGAGAAAACTTTGCTGACAGATTTCCTTTGAAGGGAATCTATCATGTTGAAAATTGTATCTAATCTACCTTCATATTGTTATAGAGTTAAACCCCTGTCACATTTAATGACTTTCTAACGATTCCGACAACGATATGACCTGACAGGATTGCTGGTAAGTCGCTGGTGAGATGTCAAGCAGTCAGATCTTCCCAACAATGCAGCAAAGATACAGTGACCGTAGCGACCTGTATAACGATCTTGGTGGTCGTTGGGACCCGTCCATGGCTGTACGTGTCTGAGCTCTGAGTCGTCAACGAGGTCGTTGGTAAGGCGTCAAACACACCGATGCATCCTGCCCAGCAGGACCTCGACAATCAAAAAATGGTCCAGGCCATCCCGACACGACCAGCGATCTCACAGCAGGGGCCTGGTCGCTGCTATGTGTCTAACGTACCGAGATCGCTGGCAAAGTCGTTGTTCCGTCATAGAATCTGTGACTCAGCAGCGATCTCTCTAGCGATATCGCTATGTGTGCAGGTACCTTAAGGGGTATCAATTAGATTGTTATACATTTTTTTGTGGGGAAAGTTCCAGTAAAACTTGCATTTTATTAATTGAAATCCCTGGTGTTTGTATGTATGAGTCCAGTGGGCGGTCCTATTCAGTGATTGACAGTCTTTCCTATATGACTCTGCATGCAAAGAGAGCTGGCAAACACTAGTAGAACCACAGACTGGACTTATATACTGTAGATACAAATACCATGGATTTCAGTGAATAAAATACAAGTTATACTGAATCTTTTCCTACAAACCTATATATCAATCTGTTTAGCTTCTCATTCTCTGTACCACACTGTCCTCTGATCAGACTGCATGTACAATGTGATAGGTTCCCGTTAACTGTGTACTGTGACCAAACATGATCATACACAGAAATCTATTACATGTTGCCTTTTAGCTGCTTTTGGGCTTATATCGTACTTTTCTATCAATATTTACTCCATATCCTACCTGTTTGTAGTTTAATCTTAGTCGTGTGACTAGGTGCTGAATATTATCCTCTGAAGGTTTCTACAGTAATATTAAGAGATAAAAATAGTCTGTAGACTATAAATCCATATCTTATTTTTTTAATATTATGTGTCTGTCCATTTGTACTCTGGTATAGTAGAAATTAAATGGCTGCAACAAGCATTACAAATCACTTACAATAGATAACACAACAGGTCATGAGGATTCTGCTTCTGGAGCAGATTGACTGCTTATCTCAAATGAACATGTGCCAATCCTGGGAGTATTCAAAGAGTTGTCTATTGGAACAGGTCAGAATTGTACAATGAAAATGAAATGTGACTCTAATAATGGAAAATTGTAAAAAAAAAAATCAGATTGTATCTGTGAGAATTACCACTGCTTATGTTTTCTGAGAAATAAAAAATACTTGTGAATAGAAATCCCAACTGCATTGTATACAATATGTGTAA
Source organism: Anomaloglossus baeobatrachus (assembly GCF_048569485.1). NCBI lineage: Eukaryota > Metazoa > Chordata > Amphibia > Anura > Aromobatidae > Anomaloglossus > Anomaloglossus baeobatrachus. The sequence goes on from NC_134354.1 coordinate 500,208,627, forward strand.
TCCTTTCAGAGGAATGTATATTGGTTATTTTACTCCTTAGTATATCGATTAAAAACACATTTATACCATCCAAAAACTCCAATCATATTCATTTAAAGGTAAAACTTGTGCTTAATCAATGACTTAAGGACGCTTTTCACGCTACGACATCACTAAAGCGATGTCGTTGGGGTCACGGATTTTGTGACGCACATCCGGCCGCGTTAGCGATGTCGTTGCATGTGACAGCTATTAGCGATTTTGAATCATAAAAACATGCAAAATCACTAATCGGTGACATCCCCCTAATCTCAATTATTGTTGCTGCTGCCGTAACGATGTTGTTCGTCGTTCCTGCGGCAGCACACATCGCTATGTGTGACCCTGAAGGAAAGAGGAACCTCACCTTACCTGCGTCCCGCCAGCAATTATGAAGGGAGGAGGTGGGCGGGATGTTACGTCCTGCTCATCTCCGCCACTCCGCTTTGATTGGGTGGCCGCTTAGTGATGTCGCTGTGACGCCGAACGAACCGCCCCCTTAGAAAGGAGGCGGTTTGCCGGTCACAGCGACGTCGCTTTGCAGGTAAGTAGTATGACGGGTCCACGCAATGTTGTGCGCCACTGGCAGCGATATGCCCGTGTCGTACAACCGATGGGGGCGGATACGCACGCCAGCGATATCGATAACGATATCGCAGCGTGTAAAGCGGCCTTTAGGCTTGGTTTACATCTGTAATGGTGGATTGGCTTGGATCAAGCAGAATGCTCTATTATACTTTTCACTTGATATGATAAACACTATGATGGCACTCGACAGCCCATATTAGAAGTCAGCGAGGTCCATTGGCACCAGTGGCATCAACTCTATAACAGATGGAGTAATGTGTTAAGGTTTTCATTATAAAGCATGAGCATGGTGAAAGGCCTTTTTCATTTTTCACTCTTCATTTTTCATTCTTCAGTCTCCCGGTACTTACCCGCATGTAACCCTCGATCTTCACAAGATCTCCTTCTCTACTCTTCCCTTATCTCCTCTTCCCACCACCGCATCCAATATTTCTCCCGTGCCTCCCCCATGCTGTGGAATGCTCTGCCACAACACATCAGACTCTAACCTACCTTGACAAGCTTCAAAAGGAACCTGAAGACCCACCTCTTCCGACAAGTTCTACAACCTGCCGTAACCCTCAGTCCGCTACTGCTATAGCACCGCACGACCATCTCTACCCTCACTCACTGTATCCTCACCCGTCCCTGGTAGACTGTGAGCCCTCATGGGCAGGGTCCTGTCTCGTCCTGTACCAGCCTGTGCCTTGTATTGTTCATGATTATTGTACTTGTCCCTACTATGTCCCAACCCTTTTCACATGTAAAGCGCCATAGAATAAATGGCGCTATAATAACAAATAATAATTCTTCTCTGTGTAATGATACTTTAATCTTCAGTGCTATTCTTACTGGAAAGACAATCAGTGACATGGTCCTAAAGCTCGTAGGTGTTTGAAAAAGGTTAACTTAATTTTAATTAGTGGTAACAATCTTGTTAAATCTTATTTTAGATATGCCTAGAAATAGTTGAATCCTTATCTTCTTAATTTTTTGGCCACTAAGCAATTTGCTTACATCTACAAAAAACAGGGCTAGACTTCTTTGAGGTGTATATTTGTCTTTAATGATTTATGGTTTAAAGTGTTTTCTGGGTTTTCTAAAGTAAATAAAAAGCTGCATATTTAGTTCTAAAGGTAAAATAGTTAATAAAATATGCCCATCCTTAAATGTCACTGCTGCTGGTTTTCTATTTATGTAGGTGACATTATGCCTAACCTGCGTGACTCTTGGAGCCATTTACTGGCCTTAGCAGTATAAGGCACAAGATGGCTAAGGGCAGTGATTGGCTGCAGTAACCACGTGTTGTATAAGGACCCCAACAGCTAAAGCCAATGTGATAAAAGACCAGTGTAGAGCATCAGGTAAAAGCAGTGCAAGAACATAGGGGAAAAAAACCAATAAGTGCCTCTTAAGTACTTATTTTAACTTTATTTCTTCCTGTGGTCAGGTTTTTACCAAATTTGGAAAATCAAAAGTTTACAGACCTGTTAATTGGACAGGTTTAAGCAAGACCAATCTCACACAAGGCAAATTGGAGTCACACTCTTTATGCTCTGCCTTCTTTTTTCTTTCAGATAGAAGATAGATGCCTTCTTAATCTATTTTCAGAGCTGGATTCACACATTTCTACACCCTAGGCCAAAGCACATATTTCTGTGCCCCTCCCCCTGGCGCTAGTGTCACTCACTGTACTAATTCTTCGCTATCATGACATCTTTTGTCACAGTTAGAAACTATGGCAGCAAAGGAGATCGAAGCTGGCGCTGCACTCACATCTCCCATAGCATCTATCACCCAGGATCCAGGATGTCTTTAGAGGGAGCAGCGATGAAAGAAATTGTAGTAAGTAACTGAAAAACTGCCCCCTGTTGCTTACCTGTGACTTAGCAAGGCAGCCCAAGCTGTAGAGATGGGCAACGTAAATGTACTGCTCATATATTTCATGTACATGGATGTAAATTTAAAAAAACAGTATTTTACATAATCTTTTCAAAATAATAGTGAAACATGTATAATATTTGGTTGCTTTTTCTTCTGCTGTATATATGCCCCTCCTGACTGCTGGGCCCTAGGACATGGCCTATGTTGGCATTATGCGATATCTGGCCATATCTATTTCAACAACTTTCATATAGTAATCAATATTTTTGGTAAGTAATTACTAATGTCAAATATAATGTAAATCCTTCTACAGATCCTCAGAACATGAAATGTTGGCGTTTACTGAGACCGTTTTTACTATTTTGATCCATTGAACTGCACTATAATTGTTATGGGACTGCCAATTGGTAGGGTATAGGTAGGCTATCTAGCAGTCAGGGCCCACCGTGCAGAATAATCTGCTGCTGGCGAAAGCAAGGTAAGGGATACTGGACCACAAGAGTGGTACTATCACTGTTACCTCACAGTCACAAATATCAAAGTAACCCGAGCACTCAATAAGGAAAGAGAGGAGAATTTGGATGCATGTGTTTTTATTTACAACCGACAACAGTGCAAAAATGTGAACCCTGACACAAAGCAACAAACCAACGTTTTGGTTTTTCCTTGTGACCCGTGTGCCCCTGCGTCTCTATTATAAGCAACTACCTTGAGAAAGGTCTGATAAACCGAAACATTGGTTTGTTGCTTTGTGTCAGGGTTCACATTTTTGCACTGTTGTCGGTTGTAAATAAAAACACATGCATCCAAATTCTCCTCTCTTTCCTTATTGAGGTTACTTTGCTATTTGTGACTAATATATTAAATTAGCTGGATCAAAATTATAGAATAAGGATTACACCTAAAAAATAACTTTTAATATATATGCGGATAAAAGTGAGCATGAGCTCACAGGTTAGAAACAAAGGTGGCACCCAACCACCAAAAGCTAAAATTGGGCTATATATAGAAGGCCCAAAATGCTATGTCTCAGGATGGTACCACGGTAGGAATTTCCTAAAAAAAAAACTGGTCACCACCTGAGGCATAGACACAACAAGAACCAACAATCAGAACCCCATCCAAGGGAATATGTATGTCTGTGTGTATCAAAAAAAAAAAAAGGAAAAACTCTTGTACCTGTATGAACCGTATATATCATAAATCCCACTCCAAATGGGAACGGTCTTACCAGGTCCAGAGATTCCACGGGCATAGAATACAGGTTAGAGGTTCAGGCAGGGGGCTGTATCATCAGCGTATATAGATCCCTCTGAAGGCTCAACCAAAACAGGCATATAGTCACCGTGCCCACTCCCAACGTTTCAAAGGCAGATCATCAGGGGAGTTCCAGTGGGAAAGTGCAGTCAAACGGTATCTCCACCGGATGACTATCAAAAGATGCCCAGATCACTGTAAAGGAAATACATAAGATAAGCCCTAGGGCCGTCAGTCAGGCCATATGTGTCTAGCCCATAGGTTCCCAACACTCACCGCATCGTGGCGTACAGATCAGACCCAAATTTCATAAATGCCGCGCTGGGCGTCTACAGGACGCTCCATAAATAGCACGGCGCATGCGCAAATGGGTACGTCATCGGTAACGCGCACTCCCAGAATGCCTCCGAGCCGGAAGTGACGCGGCGTCGATCACCATCAGTGACGTTCACTCCCGGCATGCATTCGAACCGGAAGTGACTTATCATCTATCGCCGCGTCGCCACATAGGCGTCACGGCTAATACCCGATGTAGCGACATCCGGGTATGTGGAACGCAAGCTCTAAACTGTATTCAGACAGAGACAGGATACGCCCATAGTGATATGAGCGTCCTGTATACTAGCCGCGGGCCAATCAAGCACAAATAGGCACATAGGTTCAAGACCATAAACGTGCCGGTATACAAACATAATGGCAATGGTCTGACTTCACACAAAAGATAATTAAAAACAAGGGGTTTGGCCAAATATAGTCATGGAAGGTGTCCAAAAATCAAGAGCAGGGAAAAAAGGGGGGGTTTACATCAATGGGGCGGGACTCACTACCATATACAAAGGGGGCAGAACTCCGTATTCAAGGATGGAACAAGCCTGATCCATATTACAAGGGTACATGAAATACCACATCAAAAGGGAAGTAGTTGGACACAAGGGGGGAAGCAAGTGGGACATATAACCATAAAGCCCATATCAGACGGGCTAAATTCCTAAGGGGACAGTCATAGTCGAGTTGGAAAACAGGAAACTAGAGTGCACATTAGCCACTCACCCTAACTGAGAAGGCCCTACCTATCATGTGGGGGTCGGCACCCTAATACTCCCCCGCCTGTGGTGCCCCCACTCGGGCGTCGGCTATCCCTCCTATGAACTCCCCTAATACTAGGGTGCTCCTAAAAAAGGTATGAAAGACAGGGATTCATTCAGTCCTCCTGGTGTCATTGTGTCCAAACTGTAAATCCAGAAACACTCTTTCTGGAGGATAGTCCTGTCCCAGTTGCCACCCCTGCGGGGGGGGGGAATGAGGTCAATGCCCATTACTCTAAAACTTCCCAGGTCACCGTTCTGACAGATATTGAAGTGTCTCGCCACAGGTGTGTCGTTCTTCTTAAGAATGTCTCCCTTATGCTCCCCCACTCTGCGTCTCAGTTCCCTGATAGTGTTATCCACATACATTTTGCCACATCCACAGGTCACCTTATACACTACCCCTTTCGATTTGCATGTTATTAACGACCTAAGGGAGTAAACCCTGGTGCCACTAGAGTTCTTGAAGTCCTTCCCTTCCTCAATAAACTTACAGTATATGCAGTCATAGCATTTGAAACAACCTTTTGTTCCAGTTGTTGTCCTCACCGGTCTATTTTCCTCAAAGTGACTGTGCACCAGTCTATCACCTAGGGATTTTGATTTTCTAAATGTGATTGACGGGTAGCTGAGGAGAAGTTTATTGATTGTGGGATCCATGTGCAATATAGACCAATGTTTGTTTAATGTCTGTCTCAGGTCCGTTGCACCATTGTTAAACGTTGTAATGAATCTCAGGACATCGGAGTTATCATTATTCCTACCATTGGAATTTAATAGGCTACTGCGATCAAGCTCACAGGTGGACTTATATGCCCTTGCAATCACCCCCTCTGGGTAACCCCTCTCTCTCAAACGTCCCATAAGGTCAGAAGATTGTGAACGAAAGGACATATCATCAGAGCAGTTCCTCCGCATCCTGATAAACTGTCCCTTAGGGATTCCTTTTTTCAGAGAAACAGGATGGGCACTGTCCCACTTCAAGAGTGAGTTTGAAGAGGTGGCTTTCCTATAAGTTGTTGTCTTTAGGCGACCCTCCGGACCCTTCTCGACCAACACATCCAAAAATGCCAGACTATCCCCGCCCACTTCACAAGTAAAGTGCAAACCAATGTTATTGTTGTTGAGGACAGCCATGAAGGAATGGAAGTCCGCCTCCGATCCCTTCAAGATAACGAAGACGTCGTCTATGTACCTTAGCCACAAGACGACGTCTTCGGTATCCACATTGCCACCAAAAACAACCTTCTCCTCCCACCAGCCCAAGAGGAGGTTAGCATACGATGGGGCACAGCACGTCCCCATCGCAGTCCCCTTGAGCTGATGGAAGAACCTCCCATCGAAGGTGAAAATGTTCTTGGTTAGGCAGAAGGTGAGTGCCTCTATGACAAATTTGTTGTGTTGAATGAACTGATTACCTCTGGTCCCAAGGAAGAATTGTACAGCATCAACCCCAGCCGTATGGGGGATGGAGGAATATAAAGCCTCAACGTCGATGCTGCACAATATCATACCCTCCTCTAAGAAAATATCATCGATTCTCCGAAGAAAATCCGTAGTATCTCTTAGATAGGAGTTAAGTGAAAGAACGAATGGTCTTAGAATTCTGTCTACATAAATGCTCAATTTTTCCGTTAGGCTACCTATCCCAGACACGATTGGGCGACCCTTTAAAGGGCTGCAGCCCTTATGTATTTTAGGTAGAATATAAAAGGTCGCCATGACTGGGAAGGTAGGTAATAGATAATCGAACTCATTTCTGTCTATGATGTTCCTATTCAGGGCTGTTTCCAACATGTTCCTTAATTCATTTTTAAAGCCCGATATTGGGCTTGAATCAAGTTTTGCATAGGATGACTTATCCTTCAGGATATCTAGACAGATGTTTTTATAGTCCCCGGAGTCCAGTATCACCACGTTACCCCCTTTGTCAGAGGGTTTTATGGTGATACTGGAGTCCCTTTCCAAACATTGTAAACTGAGCATTTCGGACTTTGATAGGTTAAACTGACCCTTACGTCTGCCCACGTTCCTTCTTAGGTCCCTGGTTACCATGTTCACAAAGATGTCTATAGCATCAACCTCTGCCGCTGTAGGGGGCATTCTTGCACTCTTATTTTTTAAATTCGTGAAAGGTCCTTCCCCCAGGTCATTGGGATTTATGTCGCTCAAGTGATAAAGTAACCTGACATCTTCTAGAAGGTTCTTCCATCAGCTCAAGGGGACTGCGATGGGGACGTGCTGTGCCCCATCGTATGCTAACCTCCTCTTGGGCTGGTGGGAGGAGAAGGTTGTTTTTGGTGGCAATGTGGATACCGAAGACGTCGTCTTGTGGCTAAGGTACATAGATGACGTCTTCGTTATCTGGAAGGGATCGGAGGCGGACTTCCATTTCTTCATGGCTGTCCTCAACAACAATAACATTGGTTTGCACTTTACTTGTGAAGTGGGCGGGGATAGTCTGGCATTTTTGGATGTGTTGGTCGAGAAGGGTCCGGAGGGTCGCCTAAAGACAACAACTTATAGGAAAGCCACCTCTTCAAACTCACTCTTGAAGTGGGACAGTGCCCATCCTGTTTCTCTGAAAAAAGGAATCCCTAAGGGACAGTTTATCAGGATGCGGAGGAACTGCTCTGATGATATGTCCTTTCGTTCACAATCTTCTGACCTTATGGGACGTTTGAGAGAGAGAGGGGTTACCCAGAGGGGGTGATTGCAAGGGCATATAAGTCCACCTGTGAGCTTGATTGCAGTAGCCTATTAAATTCCAACGGTAGGAATAATGATAACTCCGATGTCCTGAGATTCATTACAACGTTTAACAACGGTGCAACGGACCTGAGACAGACATTAAACAAACATTGGTCTATATTGCACATGGATCCCACAATCAATAAACATCTCCTCAGCTACCCGTCAATCACATTTAGAAAATCAAAATCCCTAGGTGATAGACTGGTGCACAGTCACTTTGAGGAAAATAGACCGGTGAGGACAACAACTGGAACAAAAGGTTGTTTCAAATGCTATGACTGCATAAACTGTAAGTTTATTGAGGAAGGGAAGGACTTCAAGAACTCTAGTGGCACCAGGGTTTACTCCCTTAGGTCGTTAATAACATGCAAATCGAAAGGGGTAGTGTATAAGGTGACCTGTGGATGTGGCAAAATGTATGTGGGTAAGACTATCAGGGAACTGAGACGCAGAGTAGGGGAGCATAAGGGAGACATTCTTAAGAAGAACGACACACCTGTGGCGAGACACTTCAATATCTGTCAGAACGGTGACCTGGGAAGTTTTAGAGTAATGGGCATTGACCTCATTCCCCCCCCCCCGCAGGGGTGGCAACTGGGACAGGACTATCCTCCAGAAAGAGTGTTTCTGGATTTACAGTTTGGACACAATGACACCAGGAGGACTGAATGAATCCCTGTCTTTCATACCTTTTTTAGGAGCACCCTAGTATTAGATGAGTTCATAGGAGGGATAGCCGACGCCCGAGTGGGGGCACCACAGGCGGGGGAATATTAGGGTGCCGACCCCCACATGATAGGTAGGGCCTTCTCAGTTAGGGTGAGTGGCTAGTGTGCACTCTAGTTTCCTGTTTTCCAACTCGACTATGACTGTCCCCTTATGAATTTAGCCCGTCTGATATGGGCTTTATGGTTATATGTCCCACTTGCTTCCCCCCTTGTGTCCAACTACTTCCCTTTTGATGTGGTATTTCATGTACCCTTGTAATATGGATCAGGCTTGTTCCATCCTTGAATACGGAGTTCTGCCCCCTTTGTATATGGTAGTGAGTCCCGCCCCATTGATGTAAACCCCCCCCCCCCTTTTTTCCCTGCTCTTGATTTTTGGACACCTTCCATGACTATATTTGGCCAAACCCCTTGTTTTTAATTATCTTTTGTGTGAAGTCAGACCATTGCCATTATGTTTGTATACCGGCACGTTTATGGTCTTGAACCTACGTGCCTATTTGTGCTTGATTGGCCCGCGGCTAGTATACAGGACGCTCATATCACTATGGGCGTATCCTGTCTCTGTCTGAACACAGTTTAGAGCTTGCGTTCCACATACCCGGATGTCGCTACATCGGGTATTAGCCGTGACGCCTATGTGGCGACGCGGCGATAGATGATGAGTCACTTCCGGTTCGAATGCATGCCGGGAGTGAACGTCACTGATGGTGATCGACGCCGCGTCACTTCCGGCTCGGAGGCATTCTGGGAGTGCGCGTCACCGATGACGTACCCATTTGCGCATGCGCCGTGCTATTTATGGAGCGTCCTGTAGACGCCCAGCGCGGCATTTATGAAATTTGGGTCTGATCTGTACGCCACAATGCGGTGAGTGTTGGGAACCTATGGGCTAGACACATATGGCCTGACTGACGGCCCTAGGGCTTATCTTATGTATTTCCTTTACAGTGATCTGGGCATCTTTTGATAGTCATCCGGTGGAGATACCGTTTGACTGCACTTTCCCACTGGAACTCCCCTGATGATCTGCCTTTGAAACGTTGGGAGTGGGCACGGTGACTATATGCCTGTTTTGGTTGAGCCTTCAGAGGGATCTATATACGCTGATGATACAGCCCCCTGCCTGAACCTCTAACCTGTATTCTATGCCCGTGGAATCTCTGGACCTGGTAAGACCGTTCCCATTTGGAGTGGGATTTATGATATATACGGTTCATACAGGTACAAGAGTTTTTCCTTTTTTTTTTTTTGATACACACAGACATACATATTCCCTTGGATGGGGTTCTGATTGTTGGTTCTTGTTGTGTCTATGCCTCAGGTGGTGACCAGTTTTTTTTTAGGAAATTCCTACCGTGGTACCATCCTGAGACATAGCATTTTGGGCCTTCTATATATAGCCCAATTTTAGCTTTTGGTGGTTGGGTGCCACCTTTGTTTCTAACCTGTGAGCTCATGCTCACTTTTATCCGCATATATATTAAAAGTTATTTTTTAGGTGTAATCCTTATTCTATAATTTTGATCCAGCTAATTTGGTCAATTACTGTGGATCTTTTGTTGGTATACTGCTATTTACCCTGACTAATATATTACCCACCAGCACCTAGATTAAGAGCAGTTGCAGCTAGACATTTTCTTCTTTATTATATTGTTACCTCACAGTGACACTAAGGGTGTCTTTACACGCTGCAACATCGCTAGCCAATGCTAGCGATGGCGTGCGTGATAGCACCCGCCCCTATCGGTATGCCAATATGTGAAGATCGCTGCCGTAGCGATCATTATCGCTACGGCAGCGTCACATGCACTTACCTGCTCGGCGACGTCGCTGTGACCGGTGAACCACCTCCTTTCTAAAGGGGCGGTTCGCTCGGCATCACAGCGATGTCACTAAGCGGCCGCCCAATCAAAGCGGAGGGGCGGAAATGAGCGGGACAAACATCCCGCCCACCTCCTTCCTTCCTCAATGCTGGCGTGTGGCAGGTAAGGAGAGGTTCCTCGTTCCTGCGGTGTCACACGTAGCGATGTGTGCTGCCGCAGGGACGAGGATCAACTTCGCCCAAGCGACAGCAGCGATAATTGGGAGAGGACCCCAATGTCAACGAGGAGCGATTTTGGACATTTTTGCAACGATCCAAAATCACTCCTCGGAGTCACACACAACGAGATCTCTACAGCGGCCGGATGTGCGTCACAAAATCCATGACCCCAACGAGATCGCAGTAGCAATCTCGTAGCGTGTAAAGTTCGCTTAAGACTAAGTGCAGTGTTCACTGTTAACTCACAGAGACACGGCAAATGCCAAAATGATAAGAAGGGTGGACCTGTAGCTCCTGCCCAATTACAGGAACTACAAAGCATATGCCGATGGTGCCCCAACCGCTGTCCACCAACCAACTCCTCTGTTACTTCACAGAGGAATTGTAACTAATAGTGCAGCAGGTGTGTGAATGCAAATAATATGGAGAGTGGACTTGTAGCTCCTACCTAATTACAGAAACTACAAAGCATAGGCGAATGGTTACCCCAACCGCTGTCCACTAACTGATACCAGTGTTACTTTCACTGATGTGTGTGCAAACAGTACTATCCATACTGCTTAGGTTTAGTGATAGTCCCTGCCTGCACTTCTTGTGCTAACCACACAGAGGGAGTCAGTGTGCTCTCTATGCTATCCACACAGACGAACTCGAGAGACACTGAGAGCAGTGAGTGATGGCCCTGTCTAACCCTGCTCCACTAAGGTAGATGGAAGCGGGATATAGTATAATACTAGGTGGTACTGAGACCCTACCTAACCCGTTCCACTAAAATGCAAGGAAGCGGGTAGTATTGGACATCATACATGAGGCGTCTACCCCATGAATGCACCAAGAATGACTGAGCGCCGAACAGCGTGCTGCGGGGATCTTTATAGATGAAGCACCTCCCACAAGATGGAGGAGCTCCAAGTTTAATCCACCAATCATCAAGAAGTTCGTCAAGAATGACGTCACCCGCGGCCAATCAGCAGCCAACATGTCATGGTCATGTGAGCCCGTGTTAGCGATGATGTCACCCACGGCCAATCACCAGACAGTATGTCATCGTCATGTGATCACGCATCAGCGATAACGTCACTCGCGGCCAATCAGAAGCCGACACTTCATAGTCATGTGATCCCAGTTCACGACCAATCGACGATCGCCATGTGGTGAGCATGCTCAGAAGAGGCAAAAGGTGACTTAGAACAAAAAGCCTGCTTGCAAGCTCGCACATGCTCAGAAGCCCCACTACAGGACTTAGCCTCAGCCGCAAGAGCCTCACCGACGACCCGTAACAATAATCTACTTTAACTGAGCTCAAAATGTTTCACACTTCTAGAGAACAGTAAATTGCATTCACCCCATTTACCCTCAAAAAGAATTGTCATAAGATGTTTTTCACGTCCTCACCAGAGTCCGCTACTGTGACTTCTGCTTCAGTCACCAGGCACCGCCGTATTCCCGCCATGGACTGTGCTGGTGATAGGAGAGGAGTCAGTACCATTTGCTCTGGTGGGCAGTGGCTCTGCTCATCCACTAGGCTAGGTTTCCCTGGCACTTGCAGTACCACTGTCTGAGTGTAGGTAATGTGTGTCTTCCAGCTGAAGTTACCACCATTCAGGTACAGCCAATAGGAAGACACCACACCCTTTTAATCCCCTCTCCTGTTTGCTAGCCATTGCCAGATATAGATTGTATTTCTGCTAGACTCTAGTTTTCCCTACTCTGATTATTGATTCTTGCTTTGGCCCTGCCTGTTCTCTGACTACTCTCCTGCCTGCTGTATTTGTTCCTCGCTGCCATCTTTGGTTTTGACTTCTGCCTGATTTCTTGACTATACCCTTGTCTGCCCATTTTATCCCTGTTCTTTATCTCCTGGTTTGGCCCTGCCAGGCTACTACTCCCATCTGGACTGCAGCCTTCCACAGATAGTCATCTCCGGGGTCCTGTGTAATTCTAAATCCCTGTATAGGGGTTAAAGGGTTTCAGGGTTCTCGGAATCCTGCTTAGTGAGCGGCTCACCTGTCCTGTCCGTATCAGCCATCCTGGGACTGTAGTTTCATCCAGGCATCACAATGTTGTTTTTATTATTTCATTCCACTCAACAGCACTATAGCCTACTTCATCTTACCACAAAATACTCCGCAAAGCCAGAGAACAATAGATTGCATTCACCCCAAAAAAATTTGCCATACAACAAACTTTAGTTTTAGTTGCCCTTTAAGATGTCACTAGATGTCTTCAAAACCCATGTATTACAGTGATATAAAGTGGCTTATTGAAGTTTTTTCAGCCGTTGTCATTTCATGTTATATTCAATGACAAAAAAATAAATACTTTTCTTAGCCACAGCTTAACAATCTTTACTTTAAACATATTCAGTTGAGCCCATTCAAAAGAAATAAGTGCTCAAGAAGAAAAGCACTCATCCAATTTGTTGTTACAGATCCATTCCTCAAATAAGTGTTTCACAGCACGCTGAGCCACCTCTTCAGATTGCTCCTAGTACCGTGGTTAAGTGAAATGGCAATGAAGATATAATCAGGGCACACAAACATGCTTATTACTAGATCACATGCTGCTATTTCTTAATGATCCACCCTACATGATCTTCTGAGAACATTGCATGACGGCAAACAAAACAAAAGACACAAAAGAAAATACCTGGCAATGAATGCTGTGCTATTGAGCTGCATAGGTGCAATAACGAGAGCTATGTTTGGCAATCTATTGCAGTCTAGCATGCAATATCTAAAAATTGGATCGGTTAGTAAGGGTTTTTACTTAAAGGTTTTCAAAGTTTCTTTATTTCCACTGAACAATATTAAACATAAAGGTATATATTAGAAAGTGGTAATATAACTGCAATTTTGTGTCTGTGTTATCCTAAAGCAAATTAATATGAGCATCTTAAGGTTCTTCAGTGATGATCCATGTGTCACACAGTAGTACCACATAGGGCATTGCTGTGCTGCCATTTTAAGCTTAATCCCCCTGTGTTGATGGAACAAAGCAGCATTTGTGTCTTGTTCAACAATTATTATAATGCATAATTCAGCTCTAAAATGGCAGAAAGCATCACAAAACATTAACTGACTCAATTATACTTCAATGATGTCCGTTAGATGCCATTAGGTTTTGTTGCAAATATAGATATCGCTTTATAGTGTCCTAAAAAGGGATGTTTTGGTGCATTTCAAGACTTTCTACAGGAATTTGAAAAAACTTTGACATAAATTAAGGAAAAAAAATGGTATACATGCGGCGTGCTAAGGTTATGTGTTTTAGACACTTATTACACCTCACCACTTAGAAAGTGTCTAGCTACTGTACATGGAGTCATGAAACAGTGTAGCTTTAATAATGGCGAGATCCAGGTAATTACAGGAAATAATTGGGTAAAGTAAGAAGTGGCACAAGGAAGACACAAGTATCTAACATTTATCATACATAGAGTTTGCCTCTGTGATAAATTTGGTGCAGCTTCTTTCTGTATGGTCTAATTTTGTGCTTTTGGAGAGCATATGAAATCTATCACATTGTTTCATAACCATATCAGGGATTGAAATGCAAAGCACAAAAAACTGTGTGCATCAAAAGTAAAAATACACTTATATAAACTAAAAACTGTTTTACAGAGGGTGATCCAATCTTAGAAATAAGATGTGGAAGAAGGGGATAAATATTGGGTCATGACTGAGTCAACTAGAGAGAATTTCAGCAGAAAAACAATGGCATGCATTATTAGATCATCATCATTTCTGGTGAATGAAACACATGTGTCATGGCAGAAAATTCCAAACAATGCCACGGAAACAGGCCACCCAAAGATGTTGATGGTAGGAATGCCCTGCCTTATCAGCAAGAATATTTACATTGCTATATTTATACCTAGGTAGAGATAAGCAAACCCGAATAGTAAAGTTTGGTGTTCATAGTGAACACGGACTTTACAAAAAAAATCAGTGTTTGAGTTTGGAGTTTAGGTACTTTACATACTGTACAATTACCACTCCAGTGAGCATCGTGTGTTTGGCCCAGTACAAGCTGGTTACAGTGTTTGAACTGCTCTCACTGAGGATAAAATCAATGTTATTGGATGCAGAGTGTACAAAAAAAAAAGAAAAAAACACCTTTTCCCGGAAGTGCTCTGTTTATGGCTGGCTGCACGTGGGCGGAGAGCTGAACTGCCAATCAGTGACTTCCAATGGGGTTCAGGTAAAGTCCGGATCCCGAACTGAACGTTATCTAAAGTCTGTCTGATCCTGCCGAACTCACATTTCAATGGGTCCGCTCATCTCTATATGTGAGATCTAAATCTTTCCTTTTTAACATCAATGGAAATCCAATCACCACAGCTACTAGAAAACAGTATGTTTCTATCTCTCCTATAAAATGTGTTACATGAAAGAAATATGATTTTAATATATACTACTAAAAAACTCCATTGATTTTAAACAGGATGATGTAAAGTAGCTACTTAACCTACAGCCGTAAGCATTAGGGTGCGTGCCCAATATCAGTGTTTGCAGCGGTTTGGATGCAGCATGCTTCAGCTGCATTGTACAGTACAAGCATAGTGGATGGGATCTCTAGAAATCCCATGCTCACTGTCCTTATTTTTTTCTGCAGCAGACACTGAACTGCGTTGCATCATTCCAGACGGCAGTGTGTCAATTGTTTGCTGCAGAATCGCATGCGTCTTCCGTAGGGAGAACACAAGTGAGAGATCGAAACGCAATGAATCCTGATTGTGGGTACAAGCAGCTGTGGTCTACTGCATTCTCCTGCGGAGGAGACTCACGGCCCCGCAGGTCTGTCCTGATCGTGGGCACATACCCTTAATGGCAACACAAAGAGATGACTGCAATGGGAAGATGCTTCATCGATTACTTGACAGACTGCAATGCGAAAATGCTTCATCGATGACTTGACAGAATGCAATGTGAAGATACTTAATCGAGGACTTGTCACATTTCCAATCTTTCAATATGGTAACATGAAATAAAACAAGTGGGGCTTCTTACCTTGATGTTAAAGGCTCCTGGTCTTCCCACTTGATTGTAAAATGATAACTGATCTTTCACAGATGAAACCCACAATGTCACCTGATTTAGCTGGAGTTCAAATAAAGATACATTCTTTAACTGGTCTTCAATTTCATTTTGCTTGTCTTGTAGATCTTTAGACACCTAAAAAAAACCAATCACATTGTATATGTCAAGCTTCTTGTTTCACATATCCCCTTGCAGAAAAACGTTTTTGTCTATTTTGAATACTGAATAATTAAATATTAGATATAACAATTATTATTATTATTATTATTATTATTATATAAGTACTGGATATCCTAAATATAATAAGAACTCTAATCCACAAAATTAAAATGTACAATATTAAGTGCAAAAAATATTAGAATTTCTGTATCAGTCTGTTTTGTTGACGTTTGCCAAATCTTTTACAAGAATATATTCTATAAGTTTTATAGGTTCCATACAATGTTGTTTAAGAGAGTCGGTTTTGCATGTTATGACATAGTCTATTTTAAGTAAAAAAAAAAAAACTAACATGCACCTCAAAACAAATAAAGCAAGTGTGAACAGGTGCAAACTGCTATGACTACATAATACACATATATAAGAAAAGAATAGAGCAGCACTGTATACTCCAATCTTCACATTTATCTTGGTGTTTACAGAATGCTGCTGTATTCTTTAATTTGTATAGTATAGTTTAAATAAACAATGACTTTATAGCTTTGTTCAGAATCTCATTACCACGATAGACATATAAGTTAGGTGTGTAAATACATAGTAACACTGATAACATTCATTTGTTGTCCTTTTCTCACCCTTGTTAGATTGGTTAAAGTCATTTTCTTGGGAGAGTGATCATATTCTCAACAATGTAATGGTTATGTAACTAAAGAGTAGCTTAAAAAGAGGCCTATCACTAGAGTTGATTGAATCCGCCAAAATCCGGGTCCGGCGGCTGACTTCAGGAATGAAAATAATATCCGGATCCGCTAAAGGTGATGGCACTTCCCAAGATGCACCACAGGTTAAGAAAAAGCCACTGCTGAGACAAGGGACTGATGAGCAGATTAAAGTAGGAGTCTATACAGTTGGACAAGTGGGAAATGTGAGGGTGAGAGTCTGCAGCACAATAGAGAGAGGATGCTAATATTTAATAGTGTAGTAACTTACCAGTGTGACAGTGAGTATACCAGAGGAGCCAAGGAAATGGTTTGGATTACTACGGGCCTAGACTGCAAAACTGTCAGTGAAAGTGATTGATAAGTCTGGTACAAGTAATACCGGGTCTGATGAGCCTGTATAGTGGCCATGAGAGCTCAAGTACAACTCAAAAGTTTAGAGACCAGAAAATATACTTATTTCCGGAAACTTTTTGCAGATAGGCTACATTTACAGTTAAAGTGCCTCCACATTCGATTCGATTCTTGCATGCTAGAGAATCGGAGAACAGTGGATAATACTTGGCTCACACTCGGAGCAGAGTTGAGCCAATGTATCATTTGCATAATGATTATCTTACATGAGAGAATCATTGCTAGTTTGAGTGAGCTCTAAGACTGATCCTTTCCTGACAAACAGTTACGAAACTTACGCAAACACATTGTCTATCCTGTGCACAAGGCGATATAAAATGTTGCTTAAGTACTGAGTACATATAATTCCTGGCTATTGATTGTGGAGGAGGCAACAGAGTGAGAGTGGGAAATAAGTAGTTGTGTTCTGCCTTTTAATCAAGCTAAAAGTAAGTCCACTCTATAAAGGCCATCATGCACTTTCGACTAACTTAGACCAAACCTCACAATATTATTGTATGTATATGGAGGCCTTAGACTCTTCCCCGGAAGATGAGGAGTCTGACAGCAGCTTTTTCATGGAAAAGATAGGAGCACTAGTGAGCAATACAGCTGCTAGACAAAGGATCAGCCAAATCATAGCTCAGATGAAAGCTATTTAAACAAAGTGTGTATGTATTTAAGAGGGAAAAATCTGCATTTGAATCATATGTAAATGAGAAGGTAGATTTGAAGTTGCTGTCAGTCCAGTTCTATCCCAAGCTCACCTCCTCCTGCTTGACTGATAACTACTTTGTCTGACATCACACAGCATAAAAACTGTTAGTAAGGCCCGTTTCACACGTCAGTGAAAAACAGTGACGTTTTTCACTGGCATGTAAAACACGCACATGTCCCTGCGTGTGCCGTAAATCACGGCACACGTGGGTTGTCTAAGTGCAATCCGGGCTCCGTTATCCGTGGCCCGTGATTGCACTTAGAAATCAACTCACCTGCGCCCGCTCCCGCTGTCCATGGTGCTGATCGCTCCCGCGATCCCGCTCCCTGCATCCGGCCGGCGGTGACCCCCGCAGCAGCTGCTTCCGGGTCGGCTGTGTCGCGCATAATGAATATGCACGACAGAGGACATCGCTGGACGCCGGGTGAGTTAAAATGTTTATTATTTTAAATGCACGTTTTTTTCTGGCACGTGTTTCACTGACCACACCACTGCGTGGTCCGTGGAACATCAGTGATGCCAGAAAAAAATGGACATGTCTCCGTGCGGCAATCAAGCACACGCGGGTACGCTGCACGGGGACACGTGCAGTGAAAAATCACTGACGTGTGAGCAGACCCATTCATTAGAATGGGTCTGCGTATCTCAGTGATTCTGGTACGTTTAAAAAAAAGCACAAACGTCCCAGAATCACTGACGTGTGAATGGGGCCTAAAGCAGGTGAACGCAGCACTGGGTGGGGAAGGGAGCTGGAGTGACAGAGGTTTCAGATCTATTAGTCATTTACAAACTAAAATATTGATTTCTCAGTAATGGAAGAACAAGCTTTCTTTATAAAGGTATTGCTGGGCTTGTCTTTGGAACTGTTATATGTGCATATAAATAGTTTTGGGTGTGAAATTCTGCTGACAGATTCCCTTAGGCTATGTTCACACGCTGCATCTTTTACAGTGTTTTTGGTGCATATTTGAGATCACAAAGATGCACCTAAATGCATGCATTTCCTTCTCCCAGCAAAGTCTATGAGATTTCTATTTTGCTGTAAACACTGTGCATATTATTTTGGCTGCATCTTGGCTGCGTTTTTGAAGATGTAGCATGTCAATTCTTTTTGCGTTTTTCCAGCATTTTTGAGCCCTTACAGTCAATAGATTTGACTTAAAGGTGCTTTACACGAGGCGAGCTATCGTGCGATGCATTGTCGAGGTCACGGTTTTCGTGACGCACATATGGCATCGTTCACGACGTCGTCTCGTGTGACACCTCCGAGTGATGCAGTATCGCTCACAAATTGTGAGTCGTGTACTCGTCACTCAGTTTTAAAAAATTGTTTAATTAAAATGGTGCCAGTTGTTCATCGTACCCGGGGTAGCACACATTGCTCCATGTGACACCCTGGGAACGATGAACACAGCTTACCTGCGTCCCACGGCTCCCGGCGGTAAGCGGAAGGAAGGAGGTGGGCGGGATGTTTACGTCCCGCTCAACTCCGCCCCTCCGCTTGTATTGGCCGGTGGCTGTTTGACGTCGCTGTGACGCCGAACGTCCCTCCCCCTTTAGGAAGAGGATGTTCGCCGCCCACAGCGAGGTCGCCCAGCAGGTAAGTATGTGTGACGGGGGTTTCATGACTTTGTGCGACACGGGCAGCGATTTGCCCGTGACGCACAAACGATGGGGGCGGGTACGATCAATCATGAAATCACACAATCGGTCGTCTCGTGTAAAGCAGGCAATAAAAAAACGCATTGGGCAAAATGCTGTAAAAACGCGGCAAAAAAGATTAAAAAACGCATGCATTTTTTAATGCATTTTTGCCGCGGGTGAGTTTTTTTGGGACAAAACTGCTGCATCTTTGTGGTTAAGAAAAGATGCAGTGTGTGAACATAGCCTTTAATTTCAATCCTACATTTGTTGCAAAACCAAACTTTATAAAATCAGCTTTACTGGATCCAGTAAAGAGAGAAGGAAAGTGCTGGGGGCATTACAAGGTAATACAATTTGGCAATCTCAGGTATAATTACATGAACCCCATATCATTGGGACACTATTTTGCACACCATGGTATGGGGTTACTTCTCATAAGAAGAAGATGCAGGATGTACCTATGGCCAGAACTATGTATTAAAATCTCATTCTCATCTTCATTTAGAAGAGGGCAAAATTTGAACTGTTCAACACTAAAAATAATAGGCTTAACAACATATCTGATGGCTTATTTAATCTTTCATGACCTGTGATGTACATTTTCGTCATAGGTCAGGACTCAGGAGCTAATTCGGCTTCATACAGTACTAATAAGATGCTAGCTATTATATATCCAACATCTTCCTGTAACCTCAGTTACCTAAGTGCAAGTAAAAACAAAAAATATAGTGAAAAAAAATCTGTCCATAAAAGTTTATATCAACTCTGTCTTCTCCTTTAAAAATAAATAAATACATTTAAAGTAAAAAAAACACACATTTCATTTTAAAGTGTGTAAAAAAAGTCTGATCTGTCAAAATATAAACTGATTTAAACCATATTTTAGATGCCAAAAAGTATAAAAAAAATTTAATATACCTGAAATGACTTTTTTTGGGTCGGGGGAATCACCCTTTTGCACAAAATGCAATAGAACACAATTAAAATATCATGCATATCAAAAAATGCAATAAATAAAAACATCAACAAAAAATCCAAGCCCTTACACAGCTCCATAGACAGAGAAAGGAACAAAAGTTACAGGCCTCAGAAAATGATAGCATAAATAATTTTTTCTACAAATTTCAGAATTTTTTTTTTCATGACTAATATAATAAAAAACTGGACAAGTATGGTATGACCTGAACAATCATGTTGCCAGATCATTTTGCTGTAAAAACAGTACTGAAAACTAGAGAGGAGCAACCTGAGGCTCGAGACTTGGTATTCGGGTTCAGAAAATGATGTGACAATCACCCAGGTGAGTATCACACTGTGCTAGTGTCTGAGTGCTGTGCAGCATTGTGTGCGCTGGGGGATGTGTACGATCAGCTCAGATTTGACTTACATTCTGTGTTCTAAGATGTTTTGTTCATGGAGAATTGAAAAAAAAAAAACAAACCACTGACCACCCACCTCCGGAAGTGTTTTGCTACGGGCCATAAGCAATACGTTTCTGGGAGTGGGTGGGTGGTGCTTCTTTTTTTCCAATTCTTTGTGAACAAAACATCTGAGCCGATCACACACATCCCGCAGTGTGCACAATGCTGCACAGCACTCAGGCACCAGCACAGCGCGATACTCAACAGGGTGGCTTTACGTCATTTCCGAGACCGAACACCGAGCCTCGAACCTGAGGTTCGCTCATCTGTACTGAAAACAATCAATGGTTTAACTTAGTTTTTTGTTTTATTTTTGTGTTTTTACTGTTTTTCCGATGGTGTTAATCAAATCTACAACTAGAGTGAATAGAAAAACTCTACTAACTGAGATATATTATAATTTTGTACATATTATGGTGCCTTTGTTGGTGACAGGCTCCCCTACACTGTACTTCTCCCCCTAATCAGATATCGTGGTCCATACAGCCTTATTTTATAAAATACAGTAAAAGGCTTTTTTTTCAATGCCTTTAATGCCTGCTTTACATGCTTCAATAAATCTTTCAATCCGTCGTCAGGGTCAAGTTGTAAGTGATGCACATCCTGCATCGTTCGTGACGTATTTGCGTGTGACACCTACGTGCAATCAAGATTGAACGAAAATACGGTGATCGCATACACGTCGTTTATTCCTCATACATTGGACGTTTTGTTGTATGAACCTAGTCAATTGAAACGTGTGACATCCCTCATACGATTTTGATGTCTGAGGCTATGTGCGCAGGTGTGCGCTCTGCACCGCAGCTTAAAAAAGGTCTGCTTCAGAGCGCAGCTGAAAAGCTGCATTCTGAAGCGCCTCACAATGTCTGTCATTCACTAATCTCTGTCAGTCCGTCACTATCTCTGTCCCTCTCTCTCTGTCCATGTCAATCTATCCCTCTTACCCCCTCTCTCATACTCACCGATCTCCGATCCCCGGCCCGGCTCTGCACGGCATTCACACTGCTCCGGCGGCTTTTACTGTTTTGAAAAAGCTGGCCGCCCATTAAACAATCTCGTATTCCCTGCTTTCCCCGCCCACCGGCGCCTATGATTGGTTACAGTGAGACACGCCCCCACGCTGAGTGACAGGTGTCACACTGCACCCAATCACAGCAGCCGGTGGGCGTGTCTATACTGTGCAGTGAAATAAATAATTAAATAATTAAAAAAAACGGCGTGCGGTCCCCCCAATTTTAATACCAGCCAGATAAAGCCATACGGCTGAAGGCTGGTATTCTCAGGATGGGGAGCTCCACGTTATGGGGAGCCCCCCAGCCTAACAATATCAGCCAACAGCCGCCCAGAATTGCCGCATACATTAGATGCAACAGTTCTGGGACTGTACCCGGCTCTTCCCGTTTTGCCCTGGTGCGTTGGCAAATCGGGGTAATAAGGAGTTATTGGCAGCCCATAGCTGCCAATAAGTCCTAGATTAATCATGTTAAGCATCTATGAGACACCTTCCATGATTAATCTGTAAATTACAGTAAATAAACACACACACGCCCGAAAAAATCCTTTATTAGAAATAAAAAACACAAACATATACCCTGGTTAACCACTTTAATCAGCCCCAAAAAGCCCTCAATGTCCGGCGTACTCCAGGATGGTCCAGCGTTGCATCCAGCGCTGCTGCATGGAGGTGACCGGAGCTGCAGCAGACACAGTCGCTCCGGTCACCTCCACACAGCAAATGAAGACAGCCGCGCGATCAGCTGAGCTGTCACTGAGGTTATCCGCTGTCACTGGATCCAGTGGTGGATGCAGCGGTGGCCGCGGGTAACCTCAGTGACAGCTCAGCTGATCGCGCTACTCACCTCAGTTGCTGCGTGGAGGTGAGAGGAGCAGCGGTGAGTAGCGCGATCAGCTGAGCTGTCACTGAGGTTACCCGCGGCCACCGCTGCATCCACCGCTGGATCCAGTGACAGCGGGTAACCTCAGTGACAGCTCAGCTGATCGCGCGGCTGTCTTCATTAGCTGTGTGGAGGTGACAGGAGCGGCTGTGTATTCTGCAGCTCCGGTCACCTCCATGCAGCAGCGCTGGAAGCGACGCTGCATCATCCTGGAGTACGCCGGACAAGGAGGGCTTTTTGGGGCTGATTAAAGTGGTGAACCAGGGTATATGTTTGTGTTTTTTATTTCTAATAAAGGATTTTTTTCGGGCGTGTGTGTGTTTATTTACTGTAATTTACAGATTAATCATGGAAGGTATCTCGGGGAGACGCCTGACATGATTAATCTAGGACTTATTGGCAGCTATGGGCTGCCAATAACTCCTTATTACCCCGATTTGCCAATGCACCAGGGCAAATCGGGAAGAGCCGGGTACAGTCCCAGAACTGTTGCATCTAATGTATGCGGCAATTCTGGGCGGCTGCTGACTGATATTGTTAGGCTGGGGGGGCTCCCCATAACATGGAGCTCCCCATCCTGAGAATACCAGCCTTCAGCCGTATGGCTTTATCTGGCTGGTTTTAAAATTGGGGGGACCGCACGCCGTTTGTTTTAATTATTTAATTATTTATTTCACTGCACAGTATAGACACGCCCACCGGCTGCTGTGATTGGGTGCAGTGTGACACCTGTCACTCAGCGTGGGGGCGTGTCTCACTGTAACCAATCATAGGCGCCGGTGGGCGGGGAAAGCAGGGAATATGAGATTGTTTAATGGGCGGCCGGCTTTTTCAAAACAGTAAAAGCCGCCGGAGCAGTGTGAATGCCGTGCAGAGCCGGGGATCGGTGAGTATGAGAGAGGGCTGCTCAATTCACTTACTCAGGAGTTTAGCGGTCACCGGTGAGTCCTTCATAGGTTACCACTAATCAGGACGCGACACAGACAGAGCCGCAGCATGACAATGAAGTCGGGTGAGGTTCACCCGAGTTCATTCTGACAGTGCGGCTCTGTCTGTGTCTGCTTTCATCTGCCATTCAGCTCTGCTACATGGCTGTCTGTGTCTGTTGTCAGCGGCCATGTAGCAGAGCTGAATGGCAGATGACATAGTAAAAACGCATCCCTACACATTACACACGCTTGGCAAGTAAATAAATTAAAAAAAAAAAAAAGGGTGCCCAATGCATACGTCACAGAACACATGATCTAAAGGATCGCACACAAAATTGATCAATTTAACATAGACTACTAACGCACGTGTGACAGCAAATGAACGACCTACGTGCAATCTCATTCAATCGCATATGCGACCTGGGCGTGTCACATCGCATACGAGATCGCACACCTAATTGTAAGGTGTAAAGCTGGCTTAAGAGGATGCAACAGTGAGCTTTTATTTTCCCCAAACCAAAATAGTAATCTCTGTATGAATGCCAAGTCATTGATCACTGGGATTTTTATGTACGGCTTCCAGTTTATGCCCTTAGAAAGAATAGCAGAGAATTTATCTGAAAGAAAACTCATTTAATCATGCTCACATAACAACACTAAACCTAGCCATTGCCCCTCAATGCATGAACAATCTAACACATCAGCGACTATTGCCTTCCTTTTCTAGCAATTCTAATTTAAGAAAACATCAGTGCTATATTATTGTGTCATGGACATGAGGTGCTATTGACGAGTGCCATCGTACTAATCCTCGACCATAAGTTATTTACAGAAGAGAGTGAATCTAAATCTGTCTGACAGAAAAGCAATGATGGTTACCGTGGCAACTGCAAAAATGACAAAAGAAGCAGAATGGAAGTCAGGGCAACAAATAAAATATACTTTGTTTTGCTTCCTCAATTATAACTTTGTCTAAGTACAGCTTTCTGACTGCTTATAATAGGAGCACATTAAAGAGAGTGAATAGTGTTCATCCCAGATTTATAGTTTTTCTTGCAATTTGCATGGTAAAAACTACAAAAGCTATAATTTATAGCTAACACTAACAGTTAAAGCCATCTCGAGTCTACACTTCAGTTAAATGTTGATAATATTATAGACTGTCATTTTTTCACATGGAATAAAGAACTGTATCACAAATACCTTGCAATCTGATGATTTAAATGAAAAATTGAAAAATGTAGCTCACTTCTCTTGTATGTTACTACTGTAGGTATTAAAAAGATATATTATGAAATCTTTAATTTTCCCTTTTATGCCACCCAACGTGCTGGGCCTGGGCATGGAGTTCTCAGGGAACTCCAGCTGATGATACAGATCCGGCAACTTGGGAAACAAAAATAAAAAAAAAGAAAAATATAGCTAGTGCGCTATACTTACCGAGTCTTTGCCATGGCTGTAACTGCTCCTCACCACTCAATCTTCTTCTGGGGCCACTCATTAGCCTCAAACATTTTCACTGCTTCCCCCACCCACAAGCAATCCTGGCGTCTGTGATAAGTTGCAGCCAGACAGCGTCCCCAGCCTATGTGACAGAGAGTCTGACTGCTTGCAATCACGGACCCTGTCTGCGAGTCACTGTAGATTGGAGTAAAAATAAATACATTTTAAAATAAATTGTCGTAGGGTCCTCTTGTATTATGAAAACTAGTACAGATAAAGCATACGGCTACAGGCTGTAGCCCCCAGTCGTGTGCTTGTCTTGGTTGTTTATCAAAATAAGAGGAACCATGTTTCTAAGGTTAAAAAAAATAAATAAATAATTTAAAAAAAACTGTGTGCAGTCCCCCCAATTTTGATAGCCAGCCATGATGAAGTCTGACAGCTGGGGGCTGGTATTCTCAGGTTGGGGAGACCCATGCTTATTGGGCCCACCCAGCCTAATAATAGCAGCCTGCACCCGCCAAGGATTGTTGTTTCCATTAGATGTGCTAATCCTAGAACTTTACCTGGCTCTCCCTGATTGCCCTAGTGTGGTGGTAATCGGGTAATAAGGGGTTAATAACAGCTCACAGCTGCCACTAAGCACTAGATTAGTAATGAAGAGTCATCTATAAAACACTCCATTACTAATCTGTAAGTGTAAAGAAAAAAACACAATCACCCAAATTATCACTTATTCAAAATAAAATACAAAAAACCCACCCTCTTTCACCCCTTTATTAACCCGCACAACACCCAGGACCAACATAATCCACATGAGGTTCCACATCAATTCCAGCTCTACTACATATGAAGTGACAGAGGGCAGCCATAGAACATGATCACCAGTTGTAGGCTTACGGCAGAGACTGAGCCATTTGATGAGTGGTGACATCACTCAGGTTATTTGCAGTTACAGATGGAGGCTCCCACAGTCCTCCCCTGTGATCGTAGGTAACCTGACCTCAGGTGAACTCACAGGCCTGTATCTGCAGGTAGAAAACCATGGGGGGGGGGTTTGCCAAGAGGTGCACATTTAGTGCTGAAATTTCAACAGCATATTCCTGCACCCAAACTACACCTCCTGGCAAAACAAAACACATCAGAGTTTTAAATAGTGTTCATTAGTAACAGTGTCCAATTATCATTCAGATGTATATTCATAAAACCATTTTTTCTGTTATTTCTTGATGCACCTGTCAATGACTATAGACTCTTAAGACCTTTGACAAGTGACAATTTTTCATTGATTTTCACTTGTTAGTAAAATTAGAAATATTACATTAATATTACATTTTATAGAACACACTTTAATGATGAGTAATTAGGTCAAAATTGGCTAAATATTGCCTATTTGTTATTCCCAATCCTGTTTTTCATTATTTTAAAATTCACCATACAGTTCAGGGCCTTTTTATTTGGTGTTGGTACTTTTTCTGGTGCTTGCCAAGGGGGTGTTGCTCACAGGGCAATAATGCAGAGCAGCCAAAAGACATGCCCCAGAGAATCGTGTGAGCAATGCCCATATGGAAAAGACCATAAAAATAAGTAAAAAGGCCAATATATCTAAAACCGTCTGGAGGATTTATAAAAAAGAAAGGCAGAATATACAGTGGAGCGATGGGAATAAAATAAAATTAGAGCAAAAAATGGACAATTTTCACCTGATGATAGGTGCTCTTTAAATCAGTTATATGTAAGAATAAGGACACAATTTATCAAATGTGAGTTTTATTGTGACCACAGCAGGCTACTGCAAGTCAGATTCCCCATCGGTGAATAGAAAATTGATGGAGTCATTATTATCTAGTGTACGGCTTTTACTGGAGATAGAAGAAAGAGTATGTACAACATTATAGAGGTTCAGGGTGTCATTAACTGTTCAATCTAGAATTTTAGGATAGGGATTTTAGGAAGCCATGTTTATTTTTCTCATATTTTTATCTTCTCAGCATAAAAACAAATAATGTTCTTCATCAGTACATTCTTGAGCTTGCTATTTATTGTCATAAAAGTTTTCTAATGTAACTGATGAACTTGTGAAGGAATGAACAGCTCTTCATTTAATATATGCTATGCATAATGTATGACAGAATTTAATTGTTAATGTTGCAATTAATGGTGTGCATCCAAAGAAACAAATAGTTTGCCCTTAGCCACAGGCAAATAAAATGCAGAATTTTACTTTTTTAGCATATGAACATTAAGCAATGCAGAAAGAAATAAAAATATGTATATACAAAGTTCATGAAAAAGCTGTGAATGGTTTCTAGAAGCCAAAAATTAATTATCTAGTACTACTTATTGCTTTCGATCACCTCCAATTACAGATACAGTTTGCCTACATAGAGTAGTTTTTAGAAGCATATTTAACTGCTCTCTTTTCCAAGGGGTTGTCCAGTCTAAAGCCTGCTTTATACCTTACAATTAATATGATATCGTATGCGATGTGACACGCCCCCATCGTATGTGCGGCACGTTCAATTTGTTGCCCGTGTCTCATAAACAATTAATTGCCGTCACATGTACTTACCTACCATACGACTTCGATGTGGGCGGCGAACATCCACTTCTTGGAGTGGGAGGGACGTTCGGCGTCACAGCGACGTCACACGGCAGCCGGGCAATAGAAGCGGAGGGGCGGAGATGAGCGGGACGCAAACATCCTGACCACCTTCTTCCCTCCACATAGGCGGCGGGAGCTGCGGGACGCAGGTAAGCTGCAGTTCATCGTTCCCTGGGTGTCACATACTGCAATGTGTGCTGCCTCGGGAACATTAAACAACCCAACGTTCAATTTTTAGGTTTTGAATGACGTGTATGCGATCAACGTTTATTCGTTCAATCACAATCGCACGTAGGTTTCACACACTACAATATCACTAACGATGCCGGATGTGCATCACTTACGACGTGACCCCGCCAACACATCGTTAGATATATTGTAGCGTGTAAAGCCCGCTTTAGGCTAAAAGTCTGTAGTCCCTCTATGTGACTGCAGACTTATGAATCTTCACATCGTGCGCACTGCACAATGTGTGGATTCTTCAGTGCCGACACCAGGAGCGGGTGGTCATTGGATCACAAGTATTCAACTTGCATATATGCGGCCACGTGCTGACTAGATGGGTGCGGCCTCAATCAATACAAGTGTATTGAGCAAGGTAGGATACAGATTAGTCGAAATGTGCCATAGAGTGAAAGTGACATCAGACCGCCTTTTAGAACTAATTTGTACTCTGGCCAGAAGATGAGGGTCCTAAAAACAGCAACCCTTTATTAACTCTAAATTACTTAATGTATATATTCGTACAATGTCTTTTCTAAACTAAAATACCAATTTAATTTGCCTTTTTTTGTAACTTGAGTCAATAAAAACTTCAGAAGTGGATGGGTTAATGTTGGTATAATACTAGTGACGTGCTGGTCATTTGAGACATTTAGATGTTTCTACTTTCTCGCACACATAGTGAGACAAGCTCTAGTTATAGCTCATTCTCTCTCTGTTGCTCATGTGCCATTTAATATATTACTTTGGATTTAGACAGACGTTTTGAAAACAGAACCGATTTCTATCATTTTTCTTCTTCTGAGAAAAAAGGTCAGATTAAACTAATCAGCCTCTGATCAAAGTTTGATCGGAGTGGAATCCGTAGGAAAATTAAAGAAAAAAGTTTCTCTGTATCATCCAAGTACAGTCTGATTTGAAATGTTTCAAAATATTAAAAAGGAAACAAATAATGAAACCCGTTATAATGCTCCATTAAAAAATTTACATTGCCACAAATTTTCATTGAAAAAATAAAAAGATAAAAATGGTAAGTTTTCAACACTTTATAGCTAGTCTAATATGGTACTATTAAAATATATAACTTGTCCTGTAAAAAATATAGACTAAATTGACTTAATCTCTCAAACTACCATAATGGATATATCCTTCCTAGAGCTGGCATCTGCCTCTTACAGTGCTGCTGTGCTGTTAACCTCATAAATGCTACTGTCAATTGCTGATGGTGGAATTTAAGTGCCACAGTCTGGCTCGAACATCAGTTCGTATGACCATTGATGTCCCTGCTACACAATAGCATGGAACCGATGGATTGCTATAACAACTGGAAGCGAACTAAATGACTACATGATTGTCATGTGAAAAGTTTTATAGTGTCCAGATTAAGCCTAGGCAACATATAAGACAGTGCTTTTTACTATCTACAGCAGAGGTCTCAAACACGTGGCCTGTGGGCCGCATGCTGACCCTGAAGCTGTATTATATGGTTGGAATGCACCAGAGCTCCCCTGATGATTGCGACACAGTATAGGGGGATGCTGATGGGAGCACTTTGTTTCAGTTGAATGCCTGACTTTGATTACACATTCAATTGAAACATATTGTGGCTCAGAAACAAGTTCTCTGCACCTATGTAAAAACCAAAATAGATCAAAGTACCTGTTTTCTATTGCCAGATCCATAGTGACTCAAGCTATACCATAACCCATACTACTAATGCCATAGAAAAAAGGCACACCACAACTTGACAAAAATTTGGGTAACAATGGTATCACTAAAAATGTCATCTTGTCCTGCAAAGATTGTGACCTGTCAAATTGAAATTGCCAGAATTTTGAGTTTTTGATCACTACAACTCCATGAAAAATGCAATGAGAAGTGAACCAATTAAAGCATTGTACTTACCCCACAATAAAATTAATAAAAACATCAAATTCGCCGATATGCAGATTTTTGGCAATTTTCTTCTGCGCATTGAGAATAATGGCAGAATGTAGCCTCCAGTTTTCTGGATTCAAATGGTTAAAAAATAAAGAAAAATCCATATGCTCACCTCACCCCTTAGCTCTCCAGCCTCTCTATTCCTCGTTGTAACCCATCTGATCCTTGTTGCATCTTCTGATCTCCACAGAAAGCAATGAAATCCAAGGGTCTCTCACACTGGGACTTCTAGCTCTGATGAGGCCTTGTCAGTTCTGCGCAAGGTCAAGTCGCACATGGCACATCTTGACCTATGACCTCACTGTGAGAGGCTTGGGGATTTCAGCATTCATGGCTAGAATCAGTTAAGCCTGCTTTAAATGTTCCGATTTTGCATACGATATCGTATGCATTCGTAACCGCCCCCATTGTATGTGCGGCACGTTCAGTTTTGTTGAATGTGCCGCACAAACGATTAACCCCGTCACACGTACTTACCTGTCCATACGACCTCGATGTGGGCAGCAAAGTCCACTTCCTGGAGTGGGAGGGACGTTCGGCGTCACAGCGACGTCACGCGGCAGCCGGCCAATAGAAGCGGAGGGGCGGAGATGAGCAAGTCCTAAAGATCCCACCACTTGTGACATGACCCCGCCGACACACCGTAAGATATATTATAGTGTGTAAAGCGGGCTTTAGGATTAGCAGGACCAGAGAGGCGAACAGTAAATTTAGTATAAGGACATTTTTTTCATAGGTTTGCAGGGAATTCCTTCTTTATGAACCAAATTTCCCAGAAATATATATATATATATATATATATATATATAAATATATATATAAATATATATAAAAATATACAAACTCAAATTTTGCTTGATTCACTCATCTTTAGTTGTAACACATAGTCATCAACGTTCCGAAATTCCTAAGCAGTCCTTTATGGGGTAATCTTTTCCTCTGTTTTACAGAAGAGCAGACAATTGTGATGTTTAAGGGTTTAATGCGCTTGGTCAAGTTATAACTATTAGAAATGTACAGCTCACGCTAAGGGCTGACACACTTAGAGGTGAATGGATCTTTGGAAATTCACAAAAAATTAGTTTCACAGCTAATAAATTTGCAGAAATCTTAATACTGTAAATCTTGTAATGGCTTAGAAATTACACATGAGGAAGAGGAGAGAGAGAGAGAGACTATAAGAGCTTATGCTTTACAGGCAAAAAAAAAGAGAAGACTCGGCTAATCATAAGAGCTTACCCTTTACAGGTGAGATCGAGAACCCCACTGACCATAAGAGCTTACAGTTTACAGGCGAGAAAGAGAGGATCCCACTATCCATAAGAATTTACTCTTTACAGCTGAGAGAGGACCCCACTGACTATAAGAGCTTACAGTTTACAGGCGAAAAAGAGAGGATCCCCCTATCCATGAGAATTTACTCTTTACGGCTGAGAGAGGACCCCACTGACCATAAGGGCTTACAGTTTACAGGCGAGAAAGAGAGGATCCCACTAGTCTTGAGAATTTACTCTTTACAGCTGAGAGAGGACCCCACTGACCATACGAGCTTGCACACAACAGTAAAGAGAGAGAAAGTACTCTGCTGACTATAAGATCTTACACTCTACAGAAGAGAGGGACTTATCCAATAACTGGAATTGGAAAACAACTTTGTAACAACAAAGCAAGAACCTTGCTCCACTGTGAGCTGCTAAATTCAGATGACAGGTACTGACCACCACTGTACAAAGTATGATCATCCATAAGATGTCATTACTGCAGGGCAATCTGGAGAGTCCCATGCATCAACGCAAAATGATGTTAGCCTGCTCTATGATTAATCAAAAATCTGGAAAATGGTGGCAAGCAAGGATATTTTTTGTAAACTACAAATCAAATCTCAAAATGCTTGAATTTACGTAAAACTAGGAATTCCAGGATATTCCACTTCAACTTGATCTCTACTGATAATGTCATTATATCAGTACATTGAGCTATAATCATGTATTACTTCTAACCTTTATCATTTTAATAAATCAGATTGGCATTCGTGTAGTGATAACTGCATAGAAACCTGATGAATGTCGCACTTTATAAGAGGAATTTTTGACCATCCTGGTAATGACAATATACAAGTACTCCACACAAAAAACAATGGCAGTGTACAAATAAATGTAATTTCTGTTGGGTCACTATACAAATGCATTCACATACCACCTCCAGTATATCTACTAATCCAACAACTGTCAAAAAACATATCAAGTGATACATTGACATAATTGCAAATTGCCTAATCCATCAGAGCTGTCAGAGAGTAGAGCTATATAGGAATAGTTAATAGCAGTGGTTTGTACATTTTATGCAAAAAAACTTGTAACAATACAAGTATATGGCGTTATTCTTACAATTGAGTTCAGAAATGCTCATCATCTAACTGCATTTTCTCCTATATGGTTTGACATTAGCTCAACAAATTAATATTGGTGGAGAAAGGTTGGACTAGATGAACCTAGTTGGACTAGATGAAACAAGAAAATAGAAAAAATGATAAAGACATTACTGGTTTAGATAGACAGACAAAAATACAGACAGACAGCGACAGACATATACATAGACAGAAAGATACTGTAGATGACTAAATATATCCCCTCACTCAGCAATGACTGCATTAAACTCAACAGGTACAGACAGATCTGATGCAGCCTGTGTTTTATTCATTTGGCTTTTATCCTGGTATTGGTATTTACACAAACTTTTCATGTTGAGCTAATGTCCCACACCCACAGTGAAAGCAATTACACACAATATTTTAAGCTCAGTAAAAATACCACTTAATGCATAATCAAATGCCACTAAAGCAATGAAAATGTTTATATCATTACCAGCATGGTTTGAAAGAACATGGTTCAACATGATACAAAATAATTCAATGTTTCAAATTTGCCGAAGCTCTGTTAAATTTAAAAAAAGAACAAATAAATGACAATACAACATACTTGCCTTTAATTTATTGTACAGACAACTATATCAAATTTAATTTCATTTTATTCCTTTAGGATTTATCCTTGTGCTGAGGTTTTGCTGTCTTTTTTCTTGAGAATTTCAAGGGTGAAAACAATGTACTTTATAATGAATTGGATTTCTGAAAATAGGGATGATCGTATACCTCAAATATTCGGCTATGCCCATATTCGATGAATAGGTCGCAGCTATTCCACTATTTGTGAATATTTGATGCGCAAAGTAAGTCTATAGGAAACCCGAATAGTTGCCGAATAGCAACTATTCGGGCTTCCCATAGACTTACATTGCGCATGGAATATAACCCATAGCGGCGACCTATTCGTCGAATATTCGTGAAGCTGAATATTGCCGAATATTTGTGAAATTCGATCGTTCCTATCTGAAAACTCATGCATACACAGCATAATTTTTACTCGCCAATTTGAAATATCTAAACAACATTTTTCAAATCTACAGCATGTCAATTCTTCCAATGTTTTCTCTTTCAGGAAAATAGAAGAAAAAGGAAAATCCAGCGCAATCCTCAGGGTATAATTAAAAGTGCAAAAATTTATTTAGAAATTCCATTTAAATATAGCGGTTAGCAGATTAATAAAGCTGGTATAGTACCCCATTTTCTCTTTTACTTTCAGTTTTCCTCCATTCATTTCAATGGGTGAAAAATGCTGTAAAACGCTGGATCAGTTAATATGCTGCAGATTTGAAAAAACAACTTGATGGTGGAATTCCACATGGAATGAATAAGCAGCATGTCCATGAGGTTTTAGAAATTTAAGTTCTAATGTAGTATTGTAAACAGCAGCATTTTTTATCCATGTGAAAAAAAAAAGAGCCATGACGTTTTGTGTCATTGTGTTATTCTTGTGTCGAAAACCATATTAGGGGTTTTTTGTGGTACGAGTTTTTGGTGTTTCAAAATTTTTTCTTTAGGACATTTTCCATACAGTTTCAATCATTAGTGACAGAGCCAATTTTCCCCTTCTGGACCAGGCCAAATTTTTTAAATCTGACCAGGGTCACCTTATGTGGTAATAATTTTGGAAGGTTTCAACGAATTTCAATAATTCTGAGAATGTTTTTTCTTGGCACATTGTATTTTATGTTAGTCATAAACTATGGTCGATATTTTTTGTGTTTATTTGTGCAAAAAAAAAATCGGAATTTTGTCAAATTTTGCAATTTTCAATTTTTAAATCCGTAAACCACTTAGTCATATTGTACAAAATAATCAATGAACAACACTTTTCATATTACTGCTTTACACCTGCATAATTTTTCAAATGTTAGTTTATTTTGCTAGTATGCTAGAAGGTTAAAAGTTAAGCAGCAATTTCTAATTTTTTTGAAGAAATTAACAAAACCTGTTTCTTTAGGTACATATTCAGAAATAAATGGAGGCTATATATTGAAAGCTACCCAAAAGGGATATCATTTTAAAAACTGCATTTCTCCAATACTTAAAAAAACTGCTACCTAGAAAACCCTACACAGGAACTACTGTAAAGTGAAATGAAAAAAACAAAAAATGTACTTTTCACTCTAAAATGTTGTTTTAGCCCCCAATATTTTCACTTTTACAGTAGATGGCATGACAAAATGGACATAGAATTTGTAGCCCAGTTTCTTCTGAGCACTCTGATACCCAACATGTGGTCAGAAACCCCTATTTGGACAAACGCCCAGGCTTAGAAGGGAAGGAGCAATATTTGAATTTTGGAACACAAATCTGGCTGAAATAGACTGCGGACACCATGTTGCATATGAAGGGCATATAAGGTGCCTAAATAGCAGAAACTCCCAACAAGTGACTCCATTTGGAAACTACATCCCTCAAGGATTTTATCCAGGAGTTAAGTGAACATTTTGAATTCACAGGTAATACACAGAATTTGATAACATCAAATGTTTCCCTTTTTCAAGAGGCAAAATGAAAATATGGACTACAGAGTTTGTTACTTACTTTCTTCTGAGCCAGGCTATACCCCAAATGTAGTCAAAAAGTTCTGTTTGGACAGATGGTAGGACTCGAAATGGAAGGAGCATTGTTTGAATTTTGTAACACATATTTGGTTGAAATAGTTTGTGGGCACCATGTCTCATCGATACTAAAACTGAGTACAAATACATAGAGGTGTAACACTAATGCCTCTTTTGCCTGGCTTCCTTTAGTAAAGTTCACCATTGTTGTTACTAAAGAATTTTACTTTACTAAAGACAACTTCTGATAATTCCTGGTATTTACACCTGAGCTGAGGTAAAAAACATCAGAACCCCCCCCACCCCCTCAAATGTCCCTGTTTTGGAAACCAAAGGAATTCATGTAGAGGTGTGTTGAGCATTTTGAACCCATTTGGTGCTTGGCAGAACTTTTAGAAATGTGGCTATGAAAACGCTTATACCACACATGTGGTCAGAAACCTCTATCTGGACAAACAGCCAGGCTTGGAAGGGTAGGAGCACTATTTGATTTTTTGATCAAAAATTTGGCTGAAATAGATTGCAGGCAACATGTCTCATTTTCAGGATCCTTGAAGTAAAAAATACATAAGAACTCCCCAAAAATATAACCATTTTAGACACTAGACCCACCAAGGAATTCATGTAGGTTTGTATTGAGCATTTTGAACCTATTAGTGCTTGGCAGAGCAGTTTAAAATGTGGCTCTGAAAGCGATAGTTACTTTTTTTCCGATAAAATATTGTTTTAGCACCACACCAAATTTGTAAATTTTGTTTGTTCGCCTCAGGTCACACCTGGGGTACCATGGGGACCCCATCTGTGACCTCACGTGAAGACATTGAACTTATTGCCAGATTACCATATTAGTGCACAAATTGACTATTTGGGTGAAAACATTTCTGCATCAAATCTGCATCTCTTGTCAAAAAAAGCACACTGAAACTGCATGGGGTTTTGATGCATTTTTTTGCCAGAAAATTTTCTTGCCATGGACCTCATGGGACATTACTCGATCACATTGAAACTCCCAGGATTTATTTTGAAGTAAGAAATTGGGGAACAAGGCCATGTGGGGGAATATTTAGTCATTTTTTTTTTCCGCTTGTATCTGTGTTTATAAAATGTTTACTTGTCAGGTTAGTAATGGAGGTGTCTAATAGACGTCTATCCATTACTGATCGGTGAGGTTCAAGGCAGTTGTCAATTTACAGCTGACATCAACCCCACAAGTATTTCCCTGATTTCCACCACACCAGAGCAATAGGATGTACCACTTCTGGGGCAGCTATGTGCTTCTATTTTTAGGCTGGGAAAGTCCAAATAAAAATTTGTTTTTTTCTACCCTGATAATACGAACCCTTAGCTATCAGCTTTACCTTGGTTGGTTGTCAAAAATAGACCAGAGTCCATGCCCTTTTTTTAAGAAAATTATTCCATATGCACGTGTTTGCAGAGCTATAGCCCCCCTTTTTTACAGCAAAGAAGTTTGGGTCACCATTGACTTGTATGGTGTTCAGAGTCTGGAGTCAAGTTAGAGTAAAGTCTGGGTCTTGAACTCATCTTTTAAGTGTGGCCGAGCCCGGCAAACCTGAACTTTTATGGGTCCACTCATCTATACTCTTGACCCCATGGCAAGCAAACTGCCAATATTGATTAAAGGGTATCTGTACTATGTGTACAGGAGGAATAACATTATATTTTACCATTATATCACTTGTGACCTGCATTTTCACCAGTTTTCTG
This sequence comes from Anomaloglossus baeobatrachus, assembly GCF_048569485.1. Taxonomy (NCBI): domain Eukaryota; kingdom Metazoa; phylum Chordata; class Amphibia; order Anura; family Aromobatidae; genus Anomaloglossus; species Anomaloglossus baeobatrachus. Next base: position 500,244,803 of record NC_134354.1, read on the forward strand.
CTCTGCATGCTCAATCTCTTATTTGCCATCCACAAAAAGCTGGTGGAATAAGATGAGCCACAGTGATTTCTCCCTTACACAGCACATGGGGAAAAACACCTGCTCTTCATTATTTTTTTGCACACATAGACAAGTAAAGCTGGTGTCACACATAACGACAACGACAACGACATCGCTGTTACGTCACCATTTTCTGTGACGTAACAGCGACTTTCTAAGTCGCTGTTATGATCGCTGCTTAGCTGTCAAACACAGCGACGCAGCAGCGATCATAACGTCGCTACATGTGCAGAGAGCAGGGAGCCACGCACACTGCTTAGCGCTGGCTCCTTGCTCTCCTAGCTACAGTACACATCGGGTTAATTAACCCGATGTGTACTGCAGCTACATGTGCACAGAGCAGGAGCCGGCACTAGCAGCAAGAGCGGCGGAGGCTGGTAACGAAGGTAAATATCGGGTAACCAGGGAAAGGTCTTCCCTTGGTTACCCGATGTTTACAGTGGTTACAGCTTTCCGCAGCTGCCAGATGCCGGCTCCTGCTCCCTGCTCGCTTCATTTCGTCGCTCTCTCGCTGTCACACACAGCAATATGTGCGTCACAGCGGGAGAGCGACGACGAAAAAATGAAGCAGGACATTCAGCAACGAGCAACGACCTCACAGCAGGGGCCAGCTTGTTGCTGGATGTCACACACAGCGACAGCGACGGGACGTTGCTGCAATGTCACAGAAAATGGTGACATAGCAGCGACGTCGTTGTCATCATCGCTGTGTGTGACACCACCTTAACAGTATAGAGGATATTATACTGCAGTACTTAGCTAGCTGAATGTGAATCAGCTCTAGGTAAGTTAAAGGGACTATGTAAGCAGGTTTTTGCTATATAATCTAAAGACAGCATGAGATTGGGGCTAAAACATTGAATTCATTGATGTCTCACTTATCAAGCTGTGTCCCGTGGTTTACTTATAATGAGGGTTTATCACTAGGACATTAATTGCTTTGACTAGCTGGCTCATGATCAATAGTCCAAGCACGCCCTCTCCTCTGATAAGCAGCCCACCGTCAATAGTTAAAGTACATAAAGAGTGTAGCGTAGAGTTCCCTAGTGTGCTGGCACTCTGCAGCATCCTAGCGCCATGTCCCTGCTCCCTAGTCATTCCTCCATGGTCATCCTCATGCTGCACAGTCCTTTGCTTACCTGCATGGCCGCTCATGTGTCACGTGGTCCTCTGCACTCATGCATGGCAATCCTTATGTTGTGTGGTCCTTGACTAGCCCTCCCAGTGGCCACCCACATGTCGTGTGGTATTCTGCATTCCTTCATTGCCACCCATCTGTGGTGCATTCCCTGGCTCATACCCCCTCAGATGCACACATGTGTGTCAGCTCCTTCCTAGGCCTTAGGCCCTGCTCATGCTTGGTGGGATCTCCTGGCCCCCAGCCTAGGGGGCGCACATGCATGCTTCCTGTCCTTTCCAGAGGAAGCATGCAGACCTTACTAAGGTGGTTTCAGCCTATCAGTGGGAGGCATCAGGTATTTAAGGCTCCTCCCCCTGATGGGAGAGGCCAGAGCAATGCATTAGGATTCTGATCCTAATCTGTGTGTTGGTCCTGTCTGTGTGCTCTGGTCTCCCAGGCTCCAGCACCAGTCATGCGTGCAACCAGTTCTGCTTTGCTGTGTCTGTCCTGTCTGTCTCAGCCACCCCAGCTGCCACCCCAGCTGCATCTGTGCCTGACGTTCTGTGCCTGATGTCCCATGCCTAGTAATGCATGCCTGATGACCTGGACCCTTATGATAGGAGTTCCTTCAGATGTCCTGTCCTGGCTACACCAGTGTCCGATGTACTGTGCCTGATGTCTCTTGCCTGGTGATATGAGCCTGATGACCCATTGTGGAAGTTCTGCACCTGCCTGTACCCATCCTGCCTGTTCCCCTTCCAGACTAAGTTCTTGTTCTGCCCTGTTTTCCCTGCCAACACTGTTTGTCCTGCCAGCCATGTTTGTCCTGCCTGTCCAGTCCATTACCTGATGCAGGTCCTCATGTCTCCCTGCGCCGTAGTGGCACCTGGATTTCAGCCTCGTGGCGGATGCTTAGTCAAGCCCCTCCCACTAAAGGGTAAGTCTGGGTTCCCCCTGTGGTCCAGTGGTTCCACTCCCACTCACTGCCCTCACCAGCGATGAGCGTTACAGTGAGGCTAGTGTGGGTGGGGTTAGATTTCGGAGCTCTGCTCCATACTAGGTATATGAATTCTGATTGTGTTTCAACTGCTGCACCCAGTAAACTAAGCGATACATCTTTAGATTCAGGGTCTCTTTTTTTACAGCATGCTACTCTCAGATGACATAGCAAAAACATGGTGACAGAGTTCTGTTAAAGACTTATTATAAAATTCAACACACATTTCTCAGTCTCTCTCTTTGCTCGTGTTCTCAGTATGTTCCTCACTCCCTTTTTGTCCCCTTTCATAAGAGTATTGTGGGTTGTATCACAGTGAGCCTGCAATCCACTTTGTCTGAGCAAGATGGACTTGAGCTGCTTTTATTCAGAATGGATGATAAGTTCAGGAGGCAGTAGGAGGGGAAAAAGTATCTGTTATGCAGGGAAGAAAGCAGATTTCTCTGATAAGATTTATTGCAACGTTTCTTATATTCTCCTGAACTATTGATTTATGCAAAGCTTGTTGCAGTCAAGGCCAATGTGTTTGCTATTTTTGTGAAGTGTTTTAGCTATTTTATGTTGAAAAAGCTTTTCAGCGGGTGACTATATAGCAAGCATGCACTTGCTTTATGGATTGCATGCATAGACACTACAGGGTGTGTGTGCTCTATGGCAACTGTATGAATATAAAATAAACACATTTCTAAATTTTGTTTTTTAATCAGCTTTTCCTTTTTCACACCCGCTTTCCATGTCCCGGCACCTTAATGTATACAATTATTCCATGCCCTCTTTATAGTAGCACTGGAAAAATTCTTTAACCCCTTCACGACCATGGACGGATATATCTGTCATGGAGCGTGTCCCGTTAAGCCCTGCCCCCTGCGGGCAGGCAGCGGCGGTCGGCACACATATCAGCTGTTTTCAACAGCTGACATGTGTGCCTGAATGTTGCGAGTGGAATCACTTCCACTCGCAACATTTAACCTCTTAAATCTCGCTGCCAAAGTCTGGCAGCGAGATCTATATGCGCGCGGCCATGATTTTTACTTACCGTCGACCCCACCGGAAGTCACGTGCATGCTCATGTGACTTTCGGTGGTTTCCATCGTAGCACAGGGTCCTGTGATGACGCCTGCAGCTATGAAGTTTTACTTTCGTTTTCCCTGGGGCAGAGGGAAACAGGAAGTGACTGAATCTGCTGTTTACAGCTGTATAGCTGTGATCAGCAGATAGATAAGAGCGATCGGATTGCTGATTGCTATAGCCCCCTAGGGGGACTAGTAAAATAAAAAAATTAAAAAAAAAGTTTTAAAAAATAAAAAAACTAAAAAAAACCCTAAAAGTTCAAATCACCCCCCTTTCCCCCCTTTGAAAATTAAAGGGTTAATAAATAAATAAATATACACATATTTGGTATCGCCGCGTTCAGAAATTCCCGATCTATCAAAACATAAAATCAATTAATCTGATTGGTAAACGGCGTAGTGGCAAAAAAATTCAATCGCCAAAATTATGTTTTTTGGTTGCTGCAAGTTTTACGCAAAATGCAATAACAGGCGACCAAAACTTAGCATCTGCGCAAAAATGGTACCATTAGAAACGTCAGCTTGAGACACAAAAAATAAGCCATCACTAAACCATAGATCCCAAAAAATGAGAACGCTACGGGTTTCGGAAAAGGGCGCAAAACGTGCGGTGGCCGCGGGTAACTTCAGTGACAGCTCAGCTGATCGCGCTACTCACCGCCGCTCCTCTCACCTCCACGCAGCAACTGAGGTGAGTAGCGCGATCAGCTGAGCTGTCACTGAGGTTACCCGCGGCCACCGCTGGATCCAGTGACAGCGGGTAACCTCAGTGACAGCTCAGCTGATTGCGCGGCTGTCTTCAGTTGCTGTGTGGAGGTGACCGGAGCGGCGGTGTCTTCTGCAGCTCCGGTCACCTCCATGCAGCAGAGCTGGAAGCGACGCTGGACCATCCTGGATGACGCCAGACATGGAGGGCTTTTTCCGGCTGATTAAATTATTGAACCAGGGTATATGTTTGTGTTTTTTATTTCTAATAAATGATTTTGTCATGTGTGTGTTTATTTACTGTAATTTACAGATTAATCATGGAAGGTATCTCGGGGAGATGCCTGACATGATTAATCTAGGACTTATTGTCAGCTATGGGCTGCCAATAACTCCTTATTACCCCGATTTGCCAACGCACCAGGGCAAATCGGGAAGAGCCGGGTACAGTCCCAGAACTGTCGCATCTAATGTATGCGGCAATTCTGGGTGGCTGCTGGCTGATATTGTTAGGCTGGGGGGCTCCCCATAACGTGGGGCTCCCCATCCTGAGAATACCAGCCTGCAGCCGTATGGCTTTATCTGGCTGGTTTTAAAATTGGGGGGACCGCACGCCGTTTTTTTAAATTATTTAATTATTTATTTCACTGCACAGTATAGACACGCCCACCGGCTGCTGTGATTGGGTGCAGTGAGACACCTGTCACTCAGCGTGGGGGGCGTGTCTCACTGTAACCAATCATAGGCGCCGGTGGGCGGGGTAAGCAGGGAATATGAGATTGTTTAATGGGCGGCCGGCTTTTTCAAAATAGTAAAAGCCGCCGGAGCAGTGTGAATGCCGTGCAGCGCCGCGCCGGGGATCGGTGAGTATATGAGAGAGGGCTCAATTCAGTTACTCAGGAGTTTAGCGGTCACCGGTGAGTCCTTCATAGGTGACCGCTAATCAGGGCGCGACACAGACAGAGCCGCAGCATGACCATGAAGTCGGGTGAGGTTCACCCGAGTTCATTCTGATCGTGCGGCTCTTTCTGTGTCTGCTGTCATCTGCCTTTCAGCTCTGCTACATGGCTGTCTGTGTCTGCTGTTAGCGGCCATGTAGCAGAGCTGAATGGCAGATGACATAGTAAAAACGCATCCCTACACATTACACACGCTTGGCAAGTCAATAAAAAAAAAAAGGGTGCCCAATGCATACGTCACAGAACACATGATCTAAAGGATCGCACACAAAATTGATCAATTTAACATAGACTACTAACGCACGTGTGACAGCAAATGAACGACCCACGTGCAATCTCATTCAATCGCATATGCGACCTGGGCGTGTCACATCGCATACGAGATCGCACACCTAATTGTGAGGTGTAAAGCTGGCTTAAGAAACCCTAATGTAATGGAATAGTGGTCACACAAGTTCTCTGCTGCTCCATTTAATGTCCAGGGGACTGCTGACCATAGCTTAAGGCTGGACTCAGACAAGCGTATGGCATCCGATGCGACAGCATCGGATGCGATATACTAATGATCCGGCTCAGACTCTGCTGCACGTGTGAGCCGAGTGTCATGCGACGGTGACCCGATCCTGCAATCAGGTCACAGCTGGGAAGCTGAGGACGGGCGCTGTGGAGGAGAGGGAGGGGTTAATCCCCCCATCGCCTCCATTGCCAGTCTGTGCATATACCGAACTGCCTTGGGATAACATCCGAGTGCAGTCCGATGTATCTTTCGCACCCATTCACTTGAATGAGTGCGAGGAATACGTCTCTAGCAGAAAATCGCAGCAGGCTCTGGATGCGAGAAAAGCTGACCAACTGCTCTCTCTCATTGACTAACATAGGTCCGAATGCAATGTGAGGTTTTGTCGTGTGAGCGTACCCTAATAGTGAGCTTAGCTATCTTCCATAGCCTCCTCATTCCCAGCATCAGGGAGAGTCCTAGCTGTTGGACCCCTTAAATTTATCATCCATCATGGCGTTAGGTAACAGATGTATTTATGGGGAAAATTCCTTTATTGAGATATGGGCATAGAGATCTTCCAAACACCAGGATTATTGTAGTCTTTTATGGTATTTTATGGATGATTCTGTTTGGAACTCTATAATCTTCATAATCTAGAAATTTTTAGTTCATCTTTAAGTGTACACTTTTTGAAGTTATACATCACTGAAAACAAAAAGAAATATATAATCCCGATAACTGATTTCTTGGCACAACTGTATTTCTAGTTTCTAAAATAAATAAACCTATTAAAGGTGATAGAACTGATGGCGGAAGATACATTAAAATCTGTGTGTATGTGATGCCTCCATATAAGACTCATCATAACTTTTATGATGCATGAAGTCGCTGTCTGGAAGGCTAAGGGGGATAAATGAAGAGAATGCTTGTTCTGGCACCCAGCTTACTTTCTGATAATCTAGCTCATCCTTCTTGGCTGACACTAGACCAAGAATAACATTAAAGAGTAATAAACCCTTTCCAGCAAACCTCTTATTCCATGGTTCACTGCCCCCAGGTCTAATCTATCAATCCATTTACAGCACATAAAAGGTAAGAAAGCCATTATAAGTCTGCTATGTGCCTTTGCAGGTGGTATATGACATAAACGAAATCTATCATTACAGCAAGCTTGTGTCACATTGCATTGTTTCACTAAAATACCATGTAGACAACCAAAGAGGGGACTATATGTAAATATATAGCACAGCATGTCCACTAGCACACATGCAAAACATATTTTAGATCTGGAATTGTTTTATTATATTGATATATTATAATTTTATTGTATGTGGGTTGTATATAATTTCATTCTAGTCCATATGTTAATAACAGAGCTGAGAAAGGACATGTTAAAGGGATATTGGTGAAAACGAGCATGGGTATTTTCCAGAAGGTACATGGGTTGTGTCTGGTATTCCACCTCTGTCAAATTTAATTGCACTGGTATAATATGCAATATCAAACACAATCCATAAACATGAGTGACACTATTGTTAGAAAATATTTTTATTTTTAATCCCAACAATTTAATGTTATGGAATAAATAAAAATAAAAAGAAATAAAAAAAAAACTTCCTTTGAAGCTTGTGATCTGGACATGCAGCTCACTTATCTAACATGCCTAACATCTTTGTACAATTTTTGTTATGTGTTCCTTTTTTCCCTCTATTTTAAAGTATTATCACATTTTATATTAAACATTCTCAAATACAGGTTAATGGAATGAGAAAATGAGTGGAGAACAGTAAGAATTCAACAAAGTTTAGCTTTCTATTCTGCAGAAGACTTTTACCTTTGCCATAGATTTTAGTGCTTTCTTATTTTGTGGGGGTTATTGGTCCCATTCAGAAATCGAGAACATTTAGAGAATCTTACAGGAAATGATCCCTGGGAAAAAGAATGCATAGCATATCTTCTCTTCACTAGAAGGAAGAAAAACTTCTTAGAGCCACCTATACGATTAGGACTAGTACACGGTCAAAACACATAAACATGGTCCTTGTCAGCCTCTCTGTGTCATGCACTTTTTAGTAAGGACAAAGTGCAGATTGGAATATTAAAACACTAGCATTTTTCTACCTATTTGGTTAAATACCCTATAAGCCAGATGTGAGCAAACTACAGCCCGTGGATCACATGCAGCCTTTTTGGCTGTTTCGATGGTGAAGCCTGCACCACACAGACACCCTGTAACTGGTTGCTCATCTCCATTGGTATCTCTATGTTTAAGATGCAGACACTGGTAAAAACAATGATGGAAAAGGGAGATGACTGCTCTATCTGCCATTAATGAGAATACAGTAGGAGCAATGACATCAGTACATTGTGGCAGATTTGCCTCACAGTGCACAGCACATACTCGAGCTGCGTGGGACTGGGGTAAGGTGAGTATTATATATTTTTTATACCATTTCCATAGAGGAAGAGTGGGAGGCATAATACTGTGTAAGGAGGCAGTGTGGGAACAACATTCAGAATGACAGACTGTGTGATTACATCATTCTGAATGAGAGGATCTGTGGGGACATACTACTTTGCAAGGAAGCATTGTGGGGACACCATTCGGAATGGGTACTGTGTTACAGGGCTGTGGGGAGAAATTATTTGTCATGGAGAGATGTGTGGGGAAATCATTCTGTATGGGGGCTGGCTATGGAAACATCCTTATGTATTAGAGGCTACGTGGGGACACCTTTCTGTGTGGGAAGCTGTGTGGTGACATAGTACTATGCGAGAGGGTGGTGTATGGTGGTGTATAGACATCATTCTTCCACGGGGCTATGTGGGGACAGAATACATTTGCAAGGAGGCTGTGTGGGGGGACATGATATTGTGTAAGTGGACAGTATAGGGACAGCATTCTAAATGGGGAACTGTGTGGGGACATAATTCTGAGCTAGGGGATCTGTGGGGATATAGTTCTGCAAAAGGGTGCTTTCTGGGGACATAATTCTGAATCGGTGGCTCTGTGGGAACATAATATTATGGGAGAGATCTGTGTAGCTATGTTATTCTGTATGAGGGCTGTATGAGGACATCATTATGTATGGAAGGCTGTGTGGGGATATCATGTGTAGAGGGCTGCATAGGCACATCATTCTGTGTGGGTAGCTGTGTGATGACATATTACTGTGTAAGGAGGCAATATGGGGACATTATTCTGGATGGGGGTCTGAATGGGGATATAATATTGTGCAAAAGGGCTGTGTAGGGACATAATTTTGTATGGGAGCTGGGTGAGGACATAATTCTGCATGGACAGGTGTGGAGACATCAATCTTTGTGGGAGGCTGTGTGAGTACAAAATATTATGTAAGGGGGCTTTGTGTGGACATAATTGTCCATGAGGGTTGTGTGGTGACATAACACTTTGCGAGGAGACCTTGTGGGGACATAATATTATGTAAAGGGACTCGGTGTGGATTTCATTGTGCATGGGGGGGGGGCTGTCTGGGGACATAATACGATACAATAGGGGAGGGTGGGAACATCATTCTCCATGAGTTCTATGTAGTGACATAATTCTGCATGGGATCTGTGTCATGACAAAGCACTGGACAAGAGGGCTGTGTGAGGACATCATTCTGCATGGACAGTTGTGTTGGGACATGACACTGTGTAAAGTGTCAAGTTCAAATAGAATTCAATTGGACACATTATAATAAACATATTAACATTTGAATGGGTTTACCAACATGGTATAAAGCTACTCCTAAAACAAGTACAAAAACTAAGAGAACAGAAGGAGTATTATACTTAAAAAATGAATATCACATTTTTATTTTTATTGGACACAAGATTACATTAAAATTATCATAGAAAATTATATAGAATAGCCCATACAAAAATGCAATATATAAAAATACAGGGGGTGCAAAATGAGGTAGACCATACAAAATATATTTTGGTAGTAATAGGATATATAATTCCAAATCTGAGGAACTCATGGGGTATGTGTAATAATGGGCAACTGATATAGATGATCAGTATACAATTATTCCCATAATATAGCCCCACTCTATATTAAAATAATGGAGGCCGTTTCCACAATGCAGGGAAATTGCTAAAACAAAGTGGACCCAATAATAGCATGAAACAGACTCACCCATAAGAGAGGTAACCCCCAACCCTATGCCACCAAAAAGCCTGAGCTGTGTGGGGAAATCCGTCTGCACGCTGGCTGTTTGGGGACATCATTATGCGTGTGAGGCTGTGTGGGGACAAAATACTATGGAAGGTGGCTTTGAGGGGACAATTTTTCATGTGAGCTGTGTGGGAACATAATACTTTGTAAATAGCCTCTGTGAAAACATATTATTGTTTAAGATGGCTGTGTGGGAACTTCATTGTGCATAAGGGACTGTGTGGGAACATAATACTGTTCAAAAGGGCTGTGATGTGGGGATATTATTCTGCATGAGGGCTGTGTGGGGACACAATTTTGCATGAGGTATGTGTGGGTACAAAACACTGTGCAAGGGGTGTATGTGGTGATATGGTTCTGAATGTGGGGCTGTGGGTGGACATAATACCATGTAGTACCATGTTATGGAGAAGTCATACTGTGTAGGGGGTTTTATGGAGACATCATATTGGTTGAGTGTATATCTTATTGTTTAAGGGGCTGTGTGGTGAAATAATACTCTGTAGGAAAATCATACTGTGTGTGAGGACTGTGGAGGCATAATATTGTGTTCAGTGCTGTCAATCATCATACAGGGGCTGGGTAACAGAAGCTGTATGATTTATTGCTTTATAAAAAGCAGCAAATTATATGATGTTGATTCGCTGCTTCAGGTGTGAATGTAGGTTACAATAAACCCTTTTATAACATGTATTAACAGTAGCAAAGAGTCAACAGACTTGTTTCTGCCTGATATTAACTGATACAAATTAACATAAAACAATAATAAAAAGAAGCACAATGTAGTTTGTATGGTAGGCTCGGCCCTCCACAACAATCACAGTCTCTTATGTTGTCCCTTGGAAAAATTAATTCCTTGCCCTCGCTGTAAGCCATTAAAGCGCGCTGAAATAATGCTATGGATATTAGCAAAGTTCGAAAAAAAAACACTCTTTAGACAGCTGTTCCAGAGTTATATCTCTCTATCAGTAAATCCAATAGTATTGGTTGGTTGGATGAGATTGTGGGGCCGCTGCTGCAGGTCTTCGGCAGTATAGGTCCTTCTACCGATAAATGGCACTAGAGAGCAAATAAAAATCGATAAAATCCAGCACCAGCATAAATAAAATTAAAACGTTTATTACATGAATTAAAAGACCATTATACATACATGTTTAGGGCATAATAACATGGAAAAGTTAACAAGTTTCAAGCGAAAAAAGCTCTTTTTCATGAGAATAAGAGTTTCTTTCTGCTCGAAACACGTTGACGTTTCCACATTCTTATTATGCCCCAAACGTGTATATGTAATGGGCTTTTAATTTTTGTAATAAACTTTATCATTTTATTTATGGCTGGTGCTGGATTTTCTCGATTTTGATTTGGTCTTCACCTGGGAGCCGGATTTCCGAGCAATTCTCTTCTCTGACACTGGCACTAGAGTGTGCTTTCTTGAGGGGACACTCAACTCATTGCAGTGCAAATGTGTTAATCTGGGTAATATCTATTCTGTGCAAGACAGATCTTTCTTTCATTTTCTTTCAATCATGTTTAATATTGTGTTGTATAAAATTACTTATTTAACAGCTTATTGTTAGTTATAAGGGAGTGGAAAGTAGTTTATTACAAGAGTAGTAAAATAAAAAGCAGACAATTATTTGAACCTATGATAATTAGTTGGAAATGTATTCGTTCTAGGGGCTTTACACACAACGACATCGCTAACGAGATGTCGTTGGGGTCAACGGAATTCGTGACGCACATCCGACCTCGTTAGCGACGTCGTTTTATGTGACACGTATGAGCGACTGCTAACGATCAAAAATACTCACCTAATAGTTGATCATTGACACGTCGTTCAAATCCCAAATATCTTTGATGGTGCAGGACGCAGGTTGTTCATCGTTCCTGAGGCAGCACACATCGCTACATGTGACACCCCAGGAACGACGAACAACAGCGTACCTGCGTCCTCCGGCAATGAGGTGGGCGTGACCTTCATTTGGCTGCTTTCTGCCCCTCCGCTTCTATTGGACGCCTGCCGTGTGACATCGCTGTGACGCCACACGAACCGGCCCTTTAGAAAAGAGGCAGTTTGCCGGCCACAGCGACGTTGTTAGGCAGGTAAGTATGTGTGACGGGTACTAGCGATGTTGTGCGCCATGGGCAGCGATTTGCCCATGACACACAAATGACGGGGGCGGGTGCTTTCACGAGCGACATCACTTAGTGATGTCACTGCGTGTAAAGCAGCTTTAGTCTATTCTGCTGAATAAATAGACAAGTAAAAGTAAAGAACACGTACACTATATGTCTTGATAACCATAGCATTAAACATGCAGAAATAGATTATATACTATCTTTTTCTTAAATGTACAATTCTACTTTCATCTAACTTTTGTTGTTATTGCTCTGGGCCACCAATGTTTTCGACTGAAACTCTGCCCGTAGCAGGCGATATCTGTAAGTATGTCACTTTCAAGGTCAAGAGGCATCCCCTCGTCACAATGAAATGAAACTGGCACAATTCTGTCATCTGTATTGCAAAAACTTGTCTATTGCAATTTACAGCTTCATGGTTTCACATTGAAAATGAAAATACCTTTTGTACTGGCAAATATCATTTTAGGAAGAATAATTAGTTTTAATTAGAGGCCATTAAATGGTTTACAGCAGCTGTGAGTAACCGCCCCCCTTTGATGAAATAACGGAAGCCATGCTGTCGGGGGTAATCAGCCTGCAGCTGTGAACCCAATGAAAAGAAGACTTTTTCATCAACATAACACATTTTTTATTTGCTTGTATTTTTAAACTTATTTCACGTCGATCGCTTTTGGCTGACTCATTGGCATAAAACAGTAATGTATTTATGTATTCTACCCCACATCTTCAGTTTAGAGGATACATGATGTACTGTAAATTGCTACAGAAAACTGGCTTTCTTCCTGTACAGTTCTCAGAGAGGTTTTCAGGTCAAACAAGGAAACAGCTATGTGCAAGTTTAATCAGTTTCATTTGAGCAAAAAGCAATTTACTGAGCTACAAAACTGAACTTAAATGAAAAGTACATCACTTCTTAAGCATTTATGAAGGAATTTACCATATGGTCAAATACAATAAAATTAAAGCTTTTCTGTACATCGGCGGTTAACTTTTTGTTTACTATATCAAGCACGCATATATTTAACAGGACAGTAGGGTTGCCATCAATTTACCAAATATGTGTGAGGCTTCATTTATGTTTACATGGTTTGCAAGGCTATTTTATAATTAAAATAATTTATATAAGTACTAGCTGTATTAAAGTTATTATTATTAACTCTTGATGGCTCAGCAACGTAAATTCATATATTTTTAATAAACAGTTTAATTTGAGGATTTTTTTTTTCTAGATATTCTGATCTCTACTAGTTGTAACGCTCAGCCTTCTAACTGGTGATAGAAACAGACTTGTCTATACTTTTTTATATTATGTCAAAAATTGTCTCCTGTCATGCACTGAATTACTTTGAATGGCTGTATTAGCAAATATATGAAAAGAAAAAAAGGGGAGAAGAGGGCGCTCCTGTGTGCAAAAATTAATAATAAAAGGAAGGTGTATTGTATACACTCACCTAGAGATGTTGTACTTCAGGTACAACACTGTAAAGTATGCTGGAACACCAGGTTCACACCGCCAATGATCCTATCCTGACATCCCTGCAGAGCTCTCTCATGTGCCGCCACTCGTGCTGTCGCTTTCCAAGGACACATGTATATCCCGCGATCTCAGATTGGCGACACACTGTCGCTCCTGCTCCAGTGCCGGAAGATCACAGTGGATGCCGGTGTCAGTGCCAAGCCAATCCCATGGTGGAGTGTCAAAGAGGTCAGTATCTTCCACTTCGGCTGCAGCAACCCCATGATCTCCCAATAAAGATACAAACTTAGAGTTCAAAAAGAAAAAAAATCACGGTGCTGGGTTCAAAAAGAAAAAAATCACGGTTGCTACTTGAGGAAGGGGGAGGACATGCCCCCGAAACGCACTGTGGCTTCAAAATAATAAATTATTTCAGCTTCCAAAATATCCATCATCTCCTCTTTGAGCAGCGCGACCCAGCACCGTGATTTTTGTGATTTTTTTCTATTTGAACTCTTAGCAAATATATGAGAATATTATTATAGCTTACACAATATACATACTTGCAGTATGTGTTTAAGAGGCTTTTCACCTCTATCCCCTGAAGCCATTTGTGAAGTTTTTTACAACTTATATTCATTAACATTCTGCTAAACTCTCCCTTTTTGACTCTTGACTACATTTCCCAATAGCGCTATCTGTCCAACAACTCCCTCATTCTCCCCCTTAGGGCCCATCTACTCAACATATAGAGCTCCCTCCCGAGACTGCTATGCAGTCTCAAGATGGATAAAACACTGTCAACAGTTTCTCCTTCCTAACATACCTCCCACTTTAGTACTAGCCTCACACTCTCCTGCAGACAATAAAGTTACTAAAAAATGCTGACATTAGCCCCACTCAGGCTCAGAGGGCAGGATCAGATACTGAAGCCATGTATTAAAATGTAATCTAGCAGTCTGACATGCCCAACACCACCCTCTCTAGCCAAAGTCACAAGCTGATAAGATTACTTGGTTTATGTGCAGTCTGCAATGTACTCCCCCGTCCTTCCTTCCTTGCACACATCTTCAGTCACTGTAAACTTCATGCATTCCATAGCATCATCATTCGTGGCTCACTACAAAGTTACTGGATAAGTGATTTAAAGTACAGAAAAATTCTTTGTGTTCTGTAGTTTGAATGGACCGCAACAAGAAATATGGATCTGAAGATGACATCACTACATGTGACGGCTCATGAACAGAGTTAAATTTTAACAGTAAATAAAATACAAAGTGTCTTTATTTCTGATAGGCTTTACAAAGTTTAATAATTGGTATGCCTGAAAAACCCCTTTAATATCCTTAGAGCGATTTTCCACTTTAATGCACGAGAACCTCCCATGCATTTATATACCTAAAATAAACAACAAAGTCGGTACTTAGACTCCTATGGTCAAGTGCTGCCTCCCTGCCGCTGCTCAGGTCTTGGTGTTTTGAATGCAGTGATAATGTCCCATTGACAGCAAGTATTACGGCTACAGCCAATCTTTGAGCTCATCGGCTCATGCTGTTACTCAGTTGATGTACCCTATTGGAATGATTTCACCGTTGCAGCCAAAATACCAACAAATGAACAGAGTGGAGAGCTGGCACGGGTCATTGGGAGAGTATATAACTCTTCTATTTGTAATTTTAGATATATGAAAGCATATTGGGTCTACTTTCTTTAAATTAGAAACTCCGTTTAAGGTAATATTGAAAATATTGAGAAACAAAAGTCTATAAGGAGACAAATTACTGGTTCAATATCAATATATTAATTTAGGCTTCTATCTAGAAAAAAGCTTTGGTCTTGCACAAGTATCATTAGCGTTTCATAAAGTTTTTCCAGTTTTATTAGAGCTTATTTAACAGTTTTTAGATGGTTCTTGGATCTAAAGATCTCTTTATATTTAGTAGGTTATCCACCTCTATGATACTGATGGCGTATCCTTGGAATAAGTCATTAATATCCCATTGATGGGGGTTCAACACCTGTCACCCCAAACAATCAGCTGTTTACAGCTCCCTCAGAGGTTTTAGATGTTGGACTCCATGGATCTCAAATTGATTACCTACTTACTAAGGATAGAACAACATTATTAACCCCAGCATTATTAACAACATTATTAACCCCCAGAGCCTTTTCCGTTTTTGCGTTTTTGTTTTTTGCTCCCCTTCTTCTGAGAGCCGTAACGTTTTTATTTTTCTGTCAATCTTGCCATATGAGTGCTTGTTTTTTGCGAGATGAGTTGTACTTTTAAATGAAACCATAAGTTTTACCATATGGTGTACTGGAAAACAGCAAAAAAAATCCAAGTGTGATAAAACTGCAAAACAAGTGTGATTGCACAATAGTTTTTGGGATATTTTATTCACCATGTTCACTATATGGTAAAACTGATGTATGATTGTGATGCCTGAGGGTGGTGCGAGTTTGTAGACACCAAACATGTGTAGGTTTACTTGTATCTAAGGGGTTCAAAAAATTCACAAGTTTGTCCAATAAAAGTGGCGCACGTTTTGCGCCATTTTCCGAAACCTGTAGCGTTCTCATTTTTTGGGATCTATGGCTCAGTGATGACTTATTTTTTGCATTTCAAGCTGACGTTTCTAATGGTACATTTTTGCGCAGATGCTACGTTTTGATCGCCTGTTATTGCATTTTGTGCAAAACTTGCGGCAACCAAAACACGTAATTTTAGCGCTTGGAATTTTTTTGCCGCTACGCCGTTTACTGATCAGATAAATTGATTTTAGATTTTGATAGATCGAGCATTTCCGAACGCAGTGATACCAAATATGTGTATATATTTTTTACATTTTTTAACCCTTTAATTTTCAATGGGGCGAAAGGGGGGTGATTTGAACTTTTAGTTTTTTTTTTAATTTTTTAAAACTTTTTTTGTTACTTTTTTTCTTATTTTACTAGTCCGGCTAGGGGGCTATAGCGATCAGCAATCCGATCACTCTGCCCTATCTGCAGATCTACAGAGCTGAGAACTGCAGATACAGTGCTTTACTCTCCGTGCTGGCACTATGCCGGCACTAAGAGGAAGTGACTCATGTTAGCTACAGGCATCATCACATAACCAGGTGCTACCATGGCAACCACCAAAAGTCACGTGATGACTTCCGGTGGGGGTGGCGGTAAGTAAATGTAATGGCTGCGCGCATACACATCTCGCTGCCAGACTTTGGCAGCGAGATGTAAGGGGTTAAATGTTGCGAGTGGAAGAGATTCCACTCGTAACATGCAGGCACACGTCAGCTGTTAAAAACAGCTGATATGTGCGCGGATCGCCACATACTGCCTGCGGCAGGGGGCGGGGCTTAACGTCACACGCTCCATGACGGATAGATCCGTCATTGGTCGTGAAGGGGTTAAAGCACTGGAAAGTATTTAATATTTGCTATCTTTTAAACTATCAGAACAAAAGTACCATATCTCATACTTTGAACTAATGAAGGGCAACACCCTGAAACACTGTGTCTTCAATTGAGATTCTGGTTTGCTTTTTATCGTAAAAAGGGTGGATATTGATCTTTAGGATTTCTACTTCAAATAGGTGTTACTAGAGTACATGTCCTCTTCCTTTCTGAAAAGACAATTTGCATATTTAATTTCCCAGAAGACTATTCTATGGCTTATAAGCCTCCTGACAAAGGCATGCTAGACATGTCATTTTTAATAAAGAGAAACATTATCCCTTAGATCTTAACTACATATTAATGATTGCTATGAATTGGCTACATATGTATAAATATATGTGTGGTCAATACAAAGGACAAAGATATGACTTACTCCTTACAAAGACAATACTAAGGACCAGGGAGCACTCATTGCAAGTATAATAATGGCGATTATGGCAGCTAAATAGGTAAGGATTCTTTACAATAAGAGTGGCCCGATTGTGGAATGCCCTACCACAAGAGGTAGTAATGGCTGATACTATAGCAAATTTTAAAAAAAGGGCTGGATGATTACCTTACACACAACATTGTCGGTTATAAATAATTTACTGACAAAATATATAATTGGTGGAGGAAGGTTGAACTAGATGGACCTAGATCTTTTTTCAACCTATTTAACTATGTAAGAAAATTTGCACAAAATAATCATGCATAAATATTGTTATGCGTATTATACAAGGAAACATTACTTTATTGACAATTATATTGAGGATATGATGATATGATTATATTTTACTCTACTGCAATTGTTAAACTCATTGAATGTTGAAAAATTACTACATGAAAATCCAGGTTGAAAGAGTTGTCCGGTGCTGCAATTAGTTATAAAATAACCAAGAAAAAGCACTAGTTCTTCAATTCATTTCAACCGAACTAAAACTGCAACTTTATTGATAGCTGCAAATCCAAAGACTAAAGAGGGCTTTACACGTCACGACATCGCTAATAAAATTTTGTTGGGGTCACGGAATGCATGACGCACATCTGGCCTTGTTAGCGACGCCGTTGCGTGTGAAACGTACGAGCGACCGCTAACGATCAAAAATACTCACCTAATCGTTGATCGTTGCCACGTCATTCTAATCCCAAATATCGCTGCTGCTTTTGGACTCAGGTTGTTGGTTGCTCCTGAGGCAGGACACATTGCTACGTATGATACCCCAGGAACGACGAACAGCACGAACAGCGTCTTCCGGCAATGAGGTGGGCGTGACTTTCCTGCTGCTGCTCTCCGCTCCTCCACTTCTAATGGACACCTGCCGTGTGACGTCGCTGTGACGCCGCACGGACCGCCCCCTTAGAAAAGAGGCTGTTCACCAGCCAAAGCGACGTCACAGGGAAGGTAAGTCCCTGTGACGGGGCCTAGCGATATTGTGCGCCACGGACAGCGATTTGCCCGTGACACACAAACAACGGGAACGGGTGCGATAGGCAGTGACATCCCTAGCGATGTCGCTGCGTGTAAAGTGCCCTTAAGGAAATTTCCAGAATGTCTAGACTGAAGTAGGGCAAAGTAAAGAGGTTAATAGTGATTTTTCCCAGGTATTTTATACAATTTTTGTCTACTTTTTTTAAAAAAAAAAAATCCTCAAACTCTCTTAAGTGCTCTACTATTTGACCTTTAACCTATGTTGCTTGATATTAATCTGGCATGTTGTCTATTTGTAATCACTTTCATTCTGTTCATTCTGTTCATTCTTGAGCTTAGTGTGTGAGTTAATGACCAATGCCTTCACTATATGGTTCCATTAGCACCAATGATAATAAAGGCTCAACGCTGCATTAGTTAAATGGAATGGGAGCCAAGAGATTAATAAGGACCAATAATTTTAACTTTATTATCGTAAAGTATGTAAGATGGGTCATTTTCCCTTCTGTAAATACTCTGAACATGTTTACTATAAAGATCTATTGATGATTATATTAAGTTATGTTCAAAGAGTATTTCTGAAACAACATAATCTTCAAAGATGGTTGAAGATAATAAACTTGGGCTATAGCTGATTGCAGCCCAAGGCATTAAAAGTAAGTAAGCCAATTATAATTACACTGAACACTTCTATATTTGTAGATGTCAAAGCTTCTTTTTGAGCCACTTTAATTTATTATTTAATGGGGAAAAATAAAGTTGTTACCCTAAGTCTGTTCTGGAGTTTAAGAAGTAATTACTGAGCAATCATTAGTCAAGTAGATAAACCTTAGAAGCTGACATTAGTGAATTGTCCTTTTAGACAAGAAGCCATTCTGATGAATTTTTTAAGAGGTAAAAAATAAGACTGTTACTTTAACAGTAATTGAATTGCCTATAGCAAGTTTATAACTATTTACCAGAAATAAGCTGCACGATATAACTGTATAACTTTATAACATGTCCACCACCTCAAGAAGATGAAGTCATGATAAAAAGAGGTCCATCCCAAGGATTTTACTGTACAAGACTCATATTTTCTCAGAATTTAGTATAGTTTGATAGAAAATGTAATATGCCTATGTGCAATGTAGTTTTCAATAGGGTGCTTTAACCTTTCATCTTTTCATGATTATATGTACATGACTTCCTAGTGAGAATAACTCTTCAGATGCCAAATTTATATGCACATGTTGTCTTTGTGTTTTTAACAGACTATACCCTTTATAGTCTAGCTGTTTACATTTTTGTATTTTTGTAGATTACAGGTTCACAAGAATATCATGTTGAAATGACTATTTATGAGCCATGGATCAAAATCACCCATACAAGTCTAAGGGCCTATGAAAATCACAAGTAGCAGAAGGTGTCACTGAGTGACAAGGGAACACAGGGAAACCTATACTGTCTCAAAGGCTGGGACCCCTGCAGTCACCCTAACACCCGAAGGTACTCTTGAAGGTATTGAGGTCCAGGCCTCCAACCTAGAACCTATCACTTGTCCTTGTCTCTGATGATAAGATCCCCCTCCAATAACCCCACCAACAAATAAAGACAAACGGGTAAAGACAACAACTCGTACACACAGCAACCACACACAAAGGAGCCAATAAAAATGCACAAGGGGAAAAAACATAAAAGGGGAAATAAAACAGACTACTGGGTAACATCCATACCATACAATCAGCACACCTAGAAATGACCCAATACTACAGCCCACAAAGCGAGACTCAGCTCCTTTTTCTTCCTGGCCAAGAGTCCAAATGAATGAAAATAACCGGCTCCCTCTTGTGGAACTTGAGGGTATTTATAGAATTTGGGTATCGTCCCAACCGAAAACACCTGACCTGGAGTCAGTAGCTGCTGGAAGGTAAACTGACATTAACCCTCTCCTCCCCAAAGGAAAGATAATCCATTTAATCAGCAGAGTCCCACAAAATAAAGTGAGATTCTGACGCACACGCTGTCACAAAACACTACAACAGAGGAAAGACCGTGACACAAGGATACTATTGGTACACCAACCATGTGCTGACCAGTCTCAAAAATTGCAATAGTAGGCAAAGCTTTGCAATTTTTCATTTATTTAGTCTATTTTAATACAAGATCACTGATCAAACAATGATGTTAAAAACTAACATAACGATCAAAAGTTTATGACAATTTGATTTGAACACTGATGTGTCCTATGACATATGCAAAAAAAACAACAACTTCTGAGTAAGGCATAATATGTATGAAAAACTGAGTGAACCAGACAATAATTACCAAATTCTAGTACTCTATATGAATCCTTCTACCGTACATATATGTTCACTGAAAGAAAAACTGTACAATATTTTTAACATTTCATACAAAGCTGTCATGCAAACATTTTAGTGACTTGCAGGATGTATTGCAGCTATAAAAAATAAATTATCCTTAAAAGCATCAGAAAAAGAGTGTGAATGAGATTGCGGTGTGGTTTGTTCTAAAGCCTGCTTTACATATTACAATTCCACATGCGATCTCATGTGCGATCGCACACGCCCCCATCGTATGTGCAGCATGTTCAATTTGTTGCCCGTGTCGCACAAACGATTAAATCCCGTCACACGTACTTACCTTCCATACGACCTTGATGTGGGCGGCGAACAACCACTTGCTGTAGTGGGAGGGACATTCGGCGTCACAGCGACGTCACATGGCAGCCAGCCAATAGAATCGGAGGGGCGGAGATGAGCGGGACATAAACATCCCGCCCACCTCCTTCCTTCCGCATTGCAGGCAGGACGCAGGTAAGATGTGTTCATCATTCCCGGGGTGTCAAACACTGCGATGTGTGCTGCCTCGGGAACATTGAACAACCGGACGTTCAATTTTTAGTAATTGAACGACGTGTATGCGATCAACAGTTTTTCGTTCAATCGCAATCGTACGTAGATTTCACACACTACAATATCACTAACGATTCCGGAGGTGCGTCACTTACGGCATGACGCCGCCGACACATCGTTAGATATATTGTAGCGTGTAAAGCCCGCTTAAGTGTGCTTATGAATTAAGTGTGATGGTGATTCAGTGGCTTTTGAAATTATTAACTTGTAGTAAGTCACTGATTGTACTTACTAATTTATGTTCCTGTGTTTGTTCCATTCTCATTAAAAAACGGGCTTCTTAAAAAACAAATATTTGAGGCAACAAATCAGGGAGAAGTAATTATTATAGAGGACCTCAACATCTCTGACATAATATGGCAGCAGAAACCTGTAGATCCAACAACAATTACCTTTCACAACTAGTCCAGGAACGAACAAGAGTGAGTTGGGTGGGGCATCTATAAAATTAAGTTTAAACAATAAGCCAGACAGAGTATCACTCTGTCATTAACAAATATAGAGAGAAAAGTAAATGTTGGGAAAAAAACAACAAAAGAAGGCAGAAAACATTGAGACAGGGAGACTCTGCCAATAAAGTAACAATAACCCAAAAATATTTTTCAACTACAAACAGTAAGAAACTAAAACATTATAGTGTTGGCCCCCTCAAAAGTAGTTTGGGTGAAATGTGGAAGAGGATTAGGGAAAGGCCAATCTTATAAACATCTTTTTCGCCATAGTATTTATACAAGAAAATGCTGTGAGATATGATATGATCAGGGAGACTAGAAATTCTCCATTAAATGTCACCTGCTTAACCCAGCAGGACATACCACTGAAAAACACAAAACTAGACAAACCCCAGGCCCAGATGGCATACACCTTAGACTACTGCAAAAATTAAGTACCTTGAGAAACAGACTATTATTACTAATATTCAAGGATTCATTAAAACAGGATCTGTTTCACAGGATTGGTGCATAGCAAATGTGGTGCCAATATTCAAAAAGGGGGCAAAATCTAACCCCGGAAATAATAGGCTGGTAAGTTTAAACTCTACTGTTGACTAAATCTTTGAGGGTTTTCTAAGAGTTGCTATCCTGGAGTATTTCAACAAGAATAGCCAATTGACCAAACATTAACCTGCATTTATGAGGGATCGGTCCTGTCAAACTAATTTAATCAGCCTCTATAAGTAAGTTCCAGACTGGTCCAGGGTAAGGCTGTGGATGTCCTTTATCTGGACTTTACTAAGGCATTTGATATAGTGCCCCAGAATAGGTTGGCATAGAAAATGAGAGCAATGGCACTAAGGGAAAATATATGCAATTTAGCTATCAAATGGTCCAACGTAAAGAACAGAGGGTGGTTATTAAAGAGGACCTTTAGCTACATTTTTCATGTTGAACTGGACAGGGGATCTAATAGTGGCTGCAGAGTGGAATACAACTTTTTTTATATTTCACCTGTCCATTGCAGAGATATTAGCAATGAAAGGATTTGCCACCTAATGAGTTAAGGTGACAAAAAAAGTGAAACAAATTGATTGAAAACATCAAAAGTCACAATTTTTGCACAACTCTAAGTTGACCAAAAAGTTGGTGACTTTTCTAAGCAATTTATACCAAAATTCTGCCAAAATTGTTTTCGTGAATCGGCTCCTATGTTTACAAATATTCTAGGTTATCACTCTTAATTGGATTAGTGGAAGAATACTCTAATATCATGTGTCATTCAATAATTTAATGTGCTGCTAGAAGCATGGCAATATTCTGTTCTTCAGGCCATATTGTTTCTTCACACTTCACAACTACAACCATATGGACATAAAGTAAATGTGCAGTAATGCAAAATTCAACTTTATTATACTTTGGCATTCTGGTATTTAAAGTTATATGGCAACAGATTTTTATAATGTCTGTATAAAGTGGTGCGTGAAATGTGTTTAATAATACGCATACAATTCATAGTATTCACTTTTTAGCTCTATCATTTTTCAATGCAATGGGGTGGGTAGTAGTGGAAATGTCAGTGTCAAAACCTGTAGAAATTGAAGTGTTACATATGTCTTCAAATTAAGACTTTCATAAATATACATATATATTTATTTTTACATCTAAAACTTACCTTTATCCAACGCTGATTAGCCTCTTTGAGGCCGACTTCTATTTTACGCTTTTCTTCTGATGCTATTGTAGTACTTTCTATTGCTGTCCCTCCGGTTTCATTTAATTGTTTCAAAACTTCCTTTTGCGGTAGACGTTCTTCTACCTTCACCTGAGAAATAAAACACATTAAATGTCCTCTTAATGCACAATATGCATGCTTAGCATTGTATAGAGAAATCCAGATGCACTTTCTAATATCAACTGAACATTCTGCCTATACATAGTGACCTGTAACTAAAGGACAAACCATTTACTTTTCATTTTAAGAATGATCACAGAAAAATACAGAAGTGGCATCACAATAGTTGTGGTCACCGCTGTTGGCCACTTCTTTACAGGATCATGTGGTTAGTAGGTAATATAAGAGTTTATACTTTATGTCGCCTTTCTTCATCTTCAATCGAATGTAGGAAGACGTCTTTTCAATTCTTGGTAAGGCTTTTTGTCACATTTGTACCTAAGATGAAACTGACTGATCACCACATGGCAAAGGACAAGCTCACACTTCATACACAATGATCAGACCACAAAACACACATCAAATGGTCTTATTACAGTTTGATGGAAACACCTGTGTCTCTTTTAGTCTGAATTCCTTTTAGTTTTGGCTTTTAAAAGTTCAAGCGATCAAATATAAATGTTACATTTATACCGGGGTATTTTCAATCAGTTGTCTTTAAAGGGTTAAACATTTATGTCCGAGGAAAGAACATGCTGAAATATAAAAAGTGAAGAGGTTTATCCACAGAATTTGTGCAGTGAAAATGGTAATGATATCCTCAGTGTGGATAATAATATGTAAAAAATACTACAACAACTATGTTCTATATAGATGGACTCTGAGATGAGGATACTCCATTTATATAACAATAAACATGAGCGATGTTTCGCAAATTCGTTTTGGCCAGATATGATAGAATTGACTTGCAGATTTGATTTGGTCTGAATGAAATTGGATCAGAATCAAAGATGCTCTTAAAGGACTCTCCTGAATGCAACACAAAAATAAAGGTTTGGAAAAGGATTAAAAAGTAATTCAAAATAAATAAATATTATAAAATAGAGGCAACCAGTACTCTAAACTAAAAACATCTAACTAAATTATAAAATCCATCAAACATGGTGTACAGACACATCATCAACGCATTTCCGGCATGTTTCCTTAGACATGGCCTGATGCATTGTGGATCCTATATGCATTGCTGGTGTGTTTGCACACCATATTTTGATGGATTAATTTCATAACTGATGATTAAATAGGGGTTTTTATTTAAAGTGTGGGATATCTCACTTTATTTGGCTTTCTGACAAAGCATGGCTGGACCCCGTTTTTTCTGCAACCAGAGAAACCAAGTGCTTTTACAGGAGGCTGATATAATTCTGCTTCTATTTGTTAAAAAATGTTATAAAATATGTGACACAGCGATCCTACCCTCCCCCAGTAATCTGCTTGCTCCCTCTGGTCTTCATTTTTTTTGGCTCTTCTGGTGACAACTAGGCATCACATGGTCATGTTAGTTGTAGTCATCTCAAAAAGATCTGAACAATGAAGATCCATGTTACCATGTTTCTGGAAATTTGTGATGAGTTCATCAACTGATACAACAGTGCCTAAACCTTCTCACAGAGGAACACTGTATGTAATTTAAGAGCAAAACGTGGGAGGCATAGCTAGAGGTACAGTTGAAACCAGAAGTTTACAGTAATAAAAATGCCTTAAAACATTCTGTTTCTTTTATTATTCAGGCATTTGGCAAATATAAATAATTTTGGTTCCTAATTGACCTAAAACGGGAAAGGTTTATTCTGATTTCATGTCAGATATTGAGAAAAACATGCATGTGTCTTTTTAGATATTGTATGTAAACTTCTGGTTTCAACAATATGTAACTACATGAAAACAATCCCATGGTGTGAGCAGTAACATCATGAAAAAAAGAGTGGAATATTCTCAGGTGTAACCCCTTTCTTAGTCTAAACTGCCAAAGTGCTCCTGCGGCACTTACGGAAAATCTAGGACGATTAAATGTAAATGTAGAGGATCTTGCCCCAGGAAATTATGTACATTCTTTAACAATAAAAATCGATATACCACATTCCGAAGTAGCACTAAAGGGGAACAAATTTCCATCCCGCACATGCTCCAATGCACATCTACTTGCGTAGTTTACTTAATTAAACGTTCTGGGAGCCTACGGTATCTTAGGTAAACCACACTAAGTTTATGTACACATTGTAGTGGTTATAATACTTTATTGTTATACAGTGTCCCACCATGCAGAGCTTATAAATAATTGTGATTTTTCAGAATTTTTCATGATGATGTTTGACCAAATCATTAAAGCCAACAATTACACTTTCAACTTTTTTAAAACTTAGAGAGATGCTCTGTAATGACAACACTCTCAGTCCACTAGGCCTAAATGAAAGTTGACCACTCTGGAGCTAGACTATTTAGACTAACATTATATGCAACCTGTTATATTTGACAAATATTCACGTACATGTTTTGCTACTCCAGTTTTCCAGTAGCCTTCTACATCAGAATTTGTTTTGTTCTTAGCAATTACTGCATAGCAATAACCTAACATTCTTTGGTAAATTTGCCTGGTTTCAGGAGGTGGGTGATATCGGTGAACAACAAGGTGGCAAACAGATCAGATGACATTTGACCTGGATTGGACATCGCGGGACCCTCGAACCAGTACTACGGCAGAGGGAGGTTCTTTAGTTCAATAAAGATGGAGCCACTCATTGTGTGTGTTGCATTTCTAATAAAAATATTTTTCTCTGTGTTGTGTTTGTTTATCTTTAACAGAAATTCATGGTGGCCATGCCTAATATTGGCATGACACGATGAATTTCAGGCTTAGGGCCAGCTGATAATACACAGCTAGCCCTAACCCCATTATTACCCAGCGAGCCACCCGGCACCAGGGCCAATGGAAGAGTTTGATACAGCGCCAGAAGATGGCGCTTCTATAAACGCCCCATTTTCTGGGGAGGCTGCGAACTGCAATTCGCAGCAGGGGGGCCCAGAAAGGTTGGGCTAACCTGCACTGCAGATTGCAATCCGCAGCTGCCTAGTTGTACCTGGCTGGACACAAAAATTGGGCGAAGCTCACATCATTTCTTTTTTTAATTATTTCATGAAATTCATGAAATAATTAAAAAAAGGGATTCCATATATTTTTGGTTCCCAGCTGGGTACAAATAGGCAGCTGGGGGTTGGGGGCAGCCCGTGCCTGACTGCTGTACCTGGCTGGCATACAAAAATATGGCTGCTGCTGTCGGACAGGAGTCTGCACAGAAGTGTGTAGTTTGTTTTTTGTTTTTTTTGCACTGATGCACCAGCTGATTTTATAAAAGCCGTTTATACAATCAGCTGCTGTGTCATGTGATTTAGGCCCTTGAACCTGACACATCATCTGATTGCTTTGCCTTCCAGCAAACCGATCAGATGATATTGGATCCGGATTGGATAGGGCGGGACCCTTGACCCAGGATTACTGCGGAGGGCGGTTCTTTATTTCAATAAAGATGGAGTCACTAATTGTGTTGTGTTTTATTTGTAATAAAAATATTTTCTGTGTGTTGTGTTTTTTTTCATCTGTACTAGAAATCCATGGTGACCATGTCTAATATTAGCATGACACCATGACTTTCTAGCTTAGGGCCAGTTGATAATATACAGCTAGCCCTAACCCCATTATTACCCAGCAAGCCACCCGTCACCAGGGCAGCTGGAAGAGTTGGATACAGCACCAGAAGATGGCGCTTCTATGAAAGCGCCATTTTCTGTGGCGGCTGCTTCGCAGCAGGGGTGCCCAGAAAGCTTGGGCACCCTGCACTGCAGATTGCAATCCCCAGCTGCCTAGTTGTACCTGGCTGGACACAAAAATTGGGCGAAGCCCCCGTCATTTCTTTTTTAACTATTTCATGAAATTCATGAAATAATTAAAAAAAAAAGGGGGCTTCCCTATATTTTTGGTTCACAGCCAGGTACAAATAGGCAGCTGGGGGTTGGGGGAAGCCCATGCCTGACTGCTGTACCTGGCTGGCATACAAAAATATGGCAAAGCCCATTTCAATTTTTTTTTTTTAAATCATTAAAAATTAAAAGAAAAAACCCAAACACAGGTTTAAAAAAAATGTGTGGCCTACCGCTGCATTTTCTATTGCTAGCTAAGGGTAACCCAAGCAGCTACTGGCTGTTAACGCCCACTGCTTGGTGTTATCTTCACTGGCAATGGAAAATCCCGGAAAGCCCTTTTTTTTAAGGTTTTTTCCAAAAAACAAAAAAAAAATGATGTGGGTTTCACCATATTTTTGTATGTTAGCCAGGTACAGCAGGCAGGAACGGGCTACCCCCAACCTCTAACCCCCAGCTGCCTATTTGTACCCAGCTGGAAACCAAAAGGGAAGCCCTTTTTTTAATTATTTCATGAATTTCATGAAATAATTAAAAAAAAATTACATGGGTTTCGCCGAATTTTTGTATCCAGACAGGTACAACTAGGCAGCTGGGGATTGGAATCCACAGCGCAGATTGGCCCAAGATTTCTGGGCCCCCCTTTTCATAGAAGCGCCATCTTCTGGTGCTGTATCCAACTTCTCCAGCGGCCCTGGTAATAAGGTAATAATGCTGGGTAATAAGGGGTTAATACCAGCTTTGTTTTACCAGCTGGTATTAAGCCTAAGATTCTTAATGTCAGGCCAAGTTTGAGACGGCCATTAATAATTTCCAATAAAAGGTTAAAAAAAGACACCACACAGAGAAAAAAAATGTTATTATAAATAAATACACAGACACACTTAGGGATTACATCTTTATTACTCCCTCTCACCCCTCCACAATCCTGGTCTTCTGTTTTTTTCTACCCATGCAGCTCCACTATATCCCACAGCACAGAGAGGAAGAACGCTGCTCCTCCCCGTGCTATGTAATCGAGCAGAGGCTGCGGCGGGTTGGTAGGCGGTGACATCACCGCTGCCACAATTGCCATAGTAACCTACTGAGCGGGTTACTACAGCAATGGTGATCTCCGATCAGCTGATTCCCGGCACCACTATTCAACGGCTCCTGCATAAGTGGTGCCGGTAAACAGGGAGTTAACTCCTGCAGCTCCTGCAGGAGCCAGTGCATAGCGGCCCCGGTAATCAGTAATCAGGTGATCGGTGATCACCGATGCTATAGTATCCCACTTGGTAGATTACTATGGCAATGGTAGCAGCGATGATGTTACATCTCCTAGTACCTACACTACCTACTCACTAAAGTCTGTCCCTGGCTCAGCAGCACCTCCCCCTACACTAGCTGACTGTGGATCACATTGCCAAGCACAGCGCCGTCAGCTGTCATATAGAGCTGATGACGCTGTGCAGTCAGCCAATCACTGTAATGCCACAGCCATGTTGGATATGGCATTACAGTGTGTGACAGCCAATCACTGCATGTGAACTGACTCTGTAAACAGCGCCCACATGCAGGGAGGGGGAGCCGAGCATCTGCCCGAGCATCTCGCCGGTACTTGGAGCTTGCCGAATATTCAGCGAGCACCGAGTAGCGGCAAGCATGCCCGCTCATCCTAGTTATGAATCAATTCACTCATCTCTAACAATATTGGTCAAAATTAGAAATGCCATAGTTAACCTTAATCATGTGGCTGGGTGTCCGTCCACCTACTGAGGTTGATGATGAGAGGCCCCATTTTAAGCTCCAGTTTGGGCTAAGCATACAGTTTATCTTAACTTGCAGTTCCAGTGATATTAGTTAATCATATTTAGCACATTCATACTCCAATGTGAATGCATACTACTTACTATGCAATATGATTGACAGTATATTAGTTCAAAATCTAATAAATCCTATATGTATATTTTAGTAGTTGTAGCAATACCCTTTAAGTAAATGACTGCGGCTACAATATTCACACAATACAGTCAAAATATGTGATTCAACAACCATATTTAAACCTTTCAAATAAATCACATTACCTTTACTTTCTCCAACAGTTCATTTAGCTGTGGCTCATTCCCTTGTTCTGCTGGTGTATTAGCAATTTCCTCTGCATCTTCTAACCAAGTTCGAAATTTAATTAAGTCTTCCTGTAGTCCATATAACTTTCTCTTTTCTTCTTCAAGCCTATGTAAGCAAATATATACAAGCAAAATTATAAATAACAATAATATATGTATAAAAACACAGTAAGGAAAACAAGTATTTGATACATTGCAAATTTTGCAGATTTTCCCACCTACAAAAAATGGAGAGGTCTGTAATTTTTATATTAGGTACATTTTAACTGTGACAGATAGAATATAAAAAAATATATCCAGAAAATACCATTGTATGATTTTAACATAATTATTTTGCATTTTATTGCATAACTTAGCTATTTCATACAATTGAAAAACAGAACCTAATATTTGGTGCAGAAACCTTTGTTTGTAATTACAGAGGTCAGACATTTCCTGCCATTCTTGACCAAGTTTGCACACACTGTAGCAGGGATTTTGGTGCACTCCTCCATGCAGATCTTCTCCAGATCTTTCAGGTTTTGGGGCTGTAACTGGGCAACATTGAATTTCAGCTCCCTCCAAAGATTTTCCATTTGACTCAGGTCTGAAAACTGGATATGCCACTCCAGGACCTTGAAATTCTTTTTACAGAGCAACTCCGTAGTTGCCCTGGCATTGTATTTTGGGTCATTGTCATGGTAAAAGACATAGCAATGACCCATCATCAATGACTTGACTTAGGGAAGAAGGTTGTTGGCTTTGTGATTCATGACCCATCCATCCTTCCCTCAATATGTTGCAGTCACCCTGTCCCCTTTTCAGAAAAGCACCCTCAAAGTATTATGTTTCCACCCCCATGCTTCATGGTTGGGACAGTGTCCTTGAAGTTGTACTTATCCTTCTTCTTCTTCCAAACATGCTGAGTTGAGTTGATACCAAAAAGTTCTATTTTGATATCATCTGACCATATGACTCCTCTGTATCATTTAAATTGTCATTGGTGAACTTTAAATGGGCCTGGACATGTGCCGGTGTGAGCAGAGGGACCTTCCGTGCCCTGCAGGATTTTATCCCATGATGGTGTAGTGTGTTACTAACTATAATTTTTGAGACTATGGTCCCAGCTCTGTTCAGGTCATTATGGGGAGATAAGGTATGCACACCAGTGACTATGGAAGGGGAATACATGGAATAGCAGAAACTGCTGTGTGAATACTGACATGAAAAATTCAATAGCTATTTGTAAAAATGAAATGTGAAAAATGAAACCTGCATTACTGCCATGAATATATGAATAAAGAGAAATTTAGCTACTGAATTGATCAATGCAGAAGAGCCCCAACACTACGCCAAAGTATTTCTCTACGTTGGGGTCCCTAGCTTGTGTGTGTCCTCTCATGCAGTTAAAAAACTTACCGTGTATGGGACGCTGAGACCCAGGCTATATATGCGTATAATGTGGATTGGCAATAGGTGTGTATGGGGAGGGTTCACAAACAAAAAACTACTAACATTAAGGAATAACGTTTGGAACTCCATTCTATGTCTGAACTGGGTGCAAAAAACCTAAAAAACATCACTATGGGGAGATAAGGTATGCACACCAGTGACTATGGAAGGGGAATACATGGAATAGCAGAAACTGCTGTGTGAATACTGACATGAAAAATTCAATAGCTATTTGTAAAAATGAAATGTGAAAAATGAAACCTGCATTACTGCCATGAATATATGAATAAAGAGAAATTTAGCTACTGAATTGATCAATGCAGAAGAGCCCCAACACTACGCCAAAGTATTTCTCTACGTTGGGGTCCCTAGCTTGTGTGTGTCCTCTCATGCAGTTAAAAAACTTACCGTGTATGGGACGCTGAGACCCAGGCTATATATGCGTATAATGTGGATTGGCAATAGGTGTGTATGGGGAGGGTTCACAAACGAAAAACTACTAACATTAAGGAATAACGTTTGGAACTCCATTCTATGTCTGAACTGGGTGCAAAAAACCTAAAAAACATCACTATGGGGAGATAAGGTATGCACACCAGTGACTATGGAAGGGGAATACATGGAATAGCAGAAACTGCTGTGTGAATACTGACATGAAAAATTCAATAGCTATTTGTAAAAATGAAATGTGAAAAATGAAACCTGCATTACTGCCATGAATATATGAATAAAGAGAAATTTAGCTACTGAATTGATCAATGCAGAAGAGCCCCAACACTACGCCAAAGTATTTCTCTACGTTGGGGTCCCTAGCTTGTGTGTGTCCTCTCATGCAGTTAAAAAACTTACCGTGTATGGGACGCTGAGACCCAGGCTATATATGCGTATAATGTGGATTGGCAATAGGTGTGTATGGGGAGGGTTCACAAACGAAAAACTACTAACATTAAGGAATAACGTTTGGAACTCCATTCTATGTCTGAACTGGGTGCAAAAAACCTAAAAAACATCACTATGGGGAGATAAGGTATGCACACCAGTGACTATGGAAGGGGAATACATGGAATAGCAGAAACTGCTGTGTGAATACTGACATGAAAAATTCAATAGCTATTTGTAAAAATGAAATGTGAAAAATGAAACCTGCATTACTGCCATGAATATATGAATAAAGAGAAATTTAGCTACTGAATTGATCAATGCAGAAGAGCCCCAACACTACGCCAAAGTATTTCTCTACGTTGGGGTCCCTAGCTTGTGTGTGTCCTCTCATGCAGTTAAAAAACTTACCGTGTATGGGACGCTGAGACCCAGGCTATATATGCGTATAATGTGGATTGGCAATAGGTGTGTATGGGGAGGGTTCACAAACAGAGAAATACTTAGGTAGAGAAATACTTTGGCGTAGTGTTGGGGCTCTTCTGCATTGATCAATTCAGTAGCTAAATTTCTCTTTATTCATATATTCATGGCAGTAATGCAGGTTTCATTTTTCACATTTCATTTTTACAAATAGCTATTGAATTTTTCATGTCAGTATTCACACAGCAGTTTCTGCTATTCCATGTATTCCCCTTCCATAGTCACTGGTGTGCATACCTTATCTCCCCATAGTGATGTTTTTTAGGTTTTTTGCACCCAGTTCAGACATAGAATGGAGTTCCAAACGTTATTCCTTAATGTTAGTAGTTTTTTGTTTGTGAACCCTCCCCATACACACCTATTGCCAATCCACATTATACGCATATATAGCCTGGGTCTCAGCGTCCCATACACGGTAGGTTTTTTAACTGCATGAGAGGACACACACAAGCTAGGGACCCCAACGTAGAGAAATACTTTGGCGTAGTGTTGGGGCTCTTCTGCATTGATCAATTCAGTAGCTAAATTTCTCTTTATTCATATATTCATGGCAGTAATGCAGGTTTCATTTTTCACATTTCATTTTTACAAATAGCTATTGAATTTTTCATGTCAGTATTCACACAGCAGTTTCTGCTATTCCATGTATTCCCCTTCCATAGTCACTGGTGTGCATACCTTATCTCCCCATAGTGATGTTTTTTAGGTTTTTTGCACCCAGTTCAGACATAGAATGGAGTTCCAAACGTTATTCCTTAATGTTAGTAGTTTTTCGTTTGTGAACCCTCCCCATACACACCTATTGCCAATCCACATTATACGCATATATAGCCTGGGTCTCAGCGTCCCATACACGGTAAGTTTTTTAACTGCATGAGAGGACACACACAAGCTAGGGACCCCAACGTAGAGAAATACTTTGGCGTAGTGTTGGGGCTCTTCTGCATTGATCAATTCAGTAGCTAAATTTCTCTTTATTCATATATTCATGGCAGTAATGCAGGTTTCATTTTTCACATTTCATTTTTACAAATAGCTATTGAATTTTTCATGTCAGTATTCACACAGCAGTTTCTGCTATTCCATGTATTCCCCTTCCATAGTCACTGGTGTGCATACCTTATCTCCCCATAGTGATGTTTTTTAGGTTTTTTGCACCCAGTTCAGACACAGAATGGAGTTCCAAACGTTATTCCTTAATGTTAGTAGTTTTTCGTTTGTGAACCCTCCCCATACACACCTATTGCCAATCCACATTATACGCATATATAGCCTGGGTCTCAGCGTCCCATACACGGTAAGTTTTTTAACTGCATGAGAGGACACACACAAGCTAGGGACCCCAACGTAGAGAAATACTTTGGCGTAGTGTTGGGGCTATTCTGCATTGATCAATTCAGTAGCTAAATTTCTCTTTATTCATATATTCATGGCAGTAATGCAGGTTTCATTTTTCACATTTCATTTTTACAAATAGCTATTGAATTTTTCATGTCAGTATTCACACAGCAGTTTCTGCTATTCCATGTATTCCCCTTCCATAGTCACTGGTGTGCATACCTTATCTCCCCATAGTGATGTTTTTTAGGTTTTTTGCACCCAGTTCAGACATAGAATGGAGTTCCAAACGTTATTCCTTAATGTTAGTAGTTTTTCGTTTGTGAACCCTCCCCATACACACCTATTGCCAATCCACATTATACGCATATATAGCCTGGGTCTCAGCGTCCCATACACGGTAAGTTTTTTAACTGCATGAGAGGACACACACAAGCTAGGGACCCCAACGTAGAGAAATACTTTGGCGTAGTGTTGGGGCTCTTCTGCATTGATCAATTCAGTAGCTAAATTTCTCTTTATTCATATATTCATGGCAGTAATGCAGGTTTCATTTTTCACATTTCATTTTTACAAATAGCTATTGAATTTTTCATGTCAGTATTCACACAGCAGTTTCTGCTATTCCATGTATTCCCCTTCCATAGTCACTGGTGTGCATACCTTATCTCCCCATAGTGATGTTTTTTAGGTTTTTTGCACCCAGTTCAGACATAGAATGGAGTTCCAAACGTTATTCCTTAATGTTAGTAGTTTTTCGTTTGTGAACCCTCCCCATACACACCTATTGCCAATCCACATTATACGCATATATAGCCTGGGTCTCAGCGTCCCATACACGGTAAGTTTTTTAACTGCATGAGAGGACACACACAAGCTAGGGACCCCAACGTAGAGAAATACTTTGGCGTAGTGTTGGGGCTCTTCTGCATTGATCAATTCAGTAGCTAAATTTCTCTTTATTCATATATTCATGGCAGTAATGCAGGTTTCATTTTTCACATTTCATTTTTACAAATAGCTATTGAATTTTTCATGTCAGTATTCACACAGCAGTTTCTGCTATTCCATGTATTCCCCTTCCATAGTCACTGGTGTGCATACCTTATCTCCCCATAGTGATGTTTTTTAGGTTTTTTGCACCCAGTTCAGACATAGAATGGAGTTCCAAACGTTATTCCTTAATGTTAGTAGTTTTTTGTTTGTGAACCCTCCCCATACACACCTATTGCCAATCCACATTATACGCATATATAGCCTGGGTCTCAGCGTCCCATACACGGTAAGTTTTTTAACTGCATGAGAGGACACACACAAGCTAGGGACCCCAACATAGAGAAATACTTTGGCGTAGTGTTGGGGCTCTTCTGCATTGATCAATTCAGTAGCTAAATTTCTCTTTATTCATATATTCATGGCAGTAATGCAGGTTTCATTTTTCACATTTCATTTTTACAAATAGCTATTGAATTTTTCATGTCAGTATTCACACAGCAGTTTCTGCTATTCCATGTATTCCCCTTCCATAGTCACTGGTGTGCATACCTTATCTCCCCATAGTGATGTTTTTTAGGTTTTTTGCACCCAGTTCAGACATAGAATGGAGTTCCAAACGTTATTCCTTACTGTTCAGGTCATTGACCAAGTTTTCCTGTGTAGTTCTGAGCTGATTCCTGACCTTTCTTGAAATCATCCTTACCCCATGAGGTAAGATCTTGCATGGAACCTCAGATCGAGTAAAATTTACAGTCATCTTGCATTACTTCCATTTTCTGATAATTATGCCAACAGTTGTTGCCTTCTCCCCAAGCTTCTTGCCTATTGTCCTGTAGCTTATCCCAGCTTGTGCAGGTCTACAATTTTGTCCCTGGTGTCCTTAAAAGCTCTTTTGTCTTGGCCATGCTGGAGAGGCTTGAGTGTGTCTGATTGAGTGTGTGAACAGGTGTCTTTTATGCAGGTAATAGGTTTGAACAGGTGCGATTAATACACATAATGGGTGCAGAGTTGAAGTGCTTTTCAAATAAAAAAATAACACGTCTGTTAAAGCCAGAATGTTTGCTGGTTAGTAGGTGATCAAATTCTTATTTCATGCAATAAAATTTAAATTAGTTATTTAAAAATCATACAATGTAATTTTCTGCATTATTATTTATTTTGTCTGTTACAGTTGAAGAGTACTTGCGTTAAAAATTCCCGACTTATCTATTCTTTGTAGGTGAAGAAACTTGCAAAATCAACAGTGTATCAAATACTTATGTTCCATATTTATGTAGAAAACAGGAGAATTAATGTTCAATTTTCATATAATCTACGAAACAAATGCACTTTTTTCAAAATATTACATGTAATCTAAAATGAATTAGTTCAAAACTTAACCCAATCCCTGTAAAACTAGCTCATACATTGCTACAGTAACATAAAAATAGTGTTATGGTTCCATAAGCGTAGTGAACAAAAAACCCCCAAATATATATATATATATATATATATATATATATATATAGATAGATAGATAGATATATTGATTCAACACTTGGATTAGCTTGCTCTAATGCCCTTGTTCCAGCACTGAAGCACTGGCTCTCTGCCCACCACTTCTTGCATTTGTGGTAGTAACAATACAACTTCAGCACAAGTGACTACTACAGCCAATCAGTGGGCTCAGTTGTTCAATCAATCAATGTAGATGGCATCAACTATGGAACAGAGTGATTGGCTGTAGTGGTTATGTGTCACCACTGAATCTTGTGAACAATCACTAGAAGCAGTGATAGGGAGCTGGCACTAGAGTAAGGGAAGGAGAGTAATCCATTTAGCTTCTTTCATGTGGAAGTTCACAGTATCAGAAACTGACATCTAAATTTCTCACTAAAATTCTATGTGAGGTGTACCATTAGTTCTTGCAATTAAATTCCTTTTATGTTTCGACTTCCACCATTTTTTCCCTACACATGTGTTATCTCTCAAAAATGAATAGAAACTAGCTGCTATGATTAGTAATGGGCGGACCTGAACTGTAAAAGTGCTGTGCCTGGACCGGAATTCTCAGGGAATTCCGGTAATGATCTCCGGTAACTTGGGGAATGAAAAAAAAAATAAATAAATGAAAAATAAAGAAAATAAGAATGAAGCAAGCACTTCTGTTGTGAATGTTAGTTATGTTTTGGTTGCTGGGAGGCTCCCTCTGGTGGCCAGGAATGGTTTGGACTTGGACCAGGTGTGTTGTGCAATGGGCGTTTCCTTTGCTAACTTTCTGCTTATTTAAATCCTGGTCTGATAGCAGGCTATGCCGGATGTCAGTTGTTCTTTGTATCATCAGCCTGCTTCATTCTGCTCCACACCACATCTACCCCAGATAAGTGCTTGCTCTTTATTTATTGTTTGATTCTTTTGCTCTTATCTGGGTTTGTCATTTGCTGTGGTTGTTTTCAGTTTATTTGCATGCAGGGATTTTCCCCCTCAGTTGCTTGGCTGGGGAACTCCCTGCAGTTCTGTTTGGAGTATAGCTTTTTTGGGTCCATGTGTTTGTTGCTTGTTGAATTTGTTATGATTCTTGTTTTCTGTTCATTGGTATGACAAAAGTACCTGGTATAGGACGGAGTTCAGATCGTGCGATCTGAGGGCCTTTTTGTACTATCAGGAATTTGGAATTTTGCAGGGTTTTACTCTGACCACCATCAGTCCCTTTCCTGTCCTTTCCTATTTTAGTCAGTGGGGGCCTCACGTTTTTCTAATCCTGTCATTTATCTGTGTATTGTGTTTTTCCTATATCACCGCAGTCTTTGAATGTGGGGGGCTTGCTATTCTTGTCTATTTTCTGAGGCAGAGAGTTATTCATCTTTCCTTCCTTTAGGATAGTTAGTTCTCCGGCTGGGTTCGCGGTGCACAGAATGTTAGTTCACCCCTCGGCTACTTCTAGTTGTGATGGTTAGTAAGGGGATGGCGGCCAGATTAGTTGCCAATGCTCTTGTCACCTTTTACCAATGATTTGTGGTGGTCTTCCATGGTTCCGGATCATAACACACTTCATACTTACCCAGTTTCCAGCATGGCTGTAATTTCTTCCTGGCCGCTCATTGACTTCTGTGACTGCTTATTACCTTAATTGCATATGCACTGGTTTCCCCGCCCACCAGCATCTGCTATTGGTTGAAGTCAGATGCATCTCCACACTGAGTGACCGCATGTCTGACACTTCCAATCACAGACTCTGTCTGATGGTCTATATCGTACAATAATAAATAAACAAATAAAAATTTTCGCTGTAGTGTCCCCCCCATATTATGATACTCAGCACAGATAAAGCATAAGGCTACAGGCTGCAGCCTCCAGCCGTGTGCTTATCTTGGTTGTGTATCAAAATAAGAGGAAAATGTTATATCTTCAAAAAGAATTTAAATGAATGCTGCAGTTATAAAATATTCACATATTTCATATAAAGACACTATATTAACGTTAGAACCATATTACAGACAGA
This sequence comes from Anomaloglossus baeobatrachus, assembly GCF_048569485.1. NCBI lineage: Eukaryota > Metazoa > Chordata > Amphibia > Anura > Aromobatidae > Anomaloglossus > Anomaloglossus baeobatrachus. The sequence goes on from NC_134354.1 coordinate 500,282,575, forward strand.
CGAAATACGGATGTATTTATAATGGAAAATACGCTTGTCTAAAAGCAGCCTTATACCGTATATTTATCAGCATTTGCAACAACCTCATAGTTAGAATTTTCATGCTGTTCAACCTTTCCTTGTAAGTTTCAGTGCAGTGCTTACTCTTTTTGCTTGTAAAATGTTCTTTTATTATTCATAAAAGTTTGGTGAAAAAGATTGAAAATGTCACAGTCAGCCATCAGAAAACACATTATAGATAAATAATTAAAGTTTTTTAGCTATATTGCCTGGAACTTCACGGTAAATATCAACTGAGCTATTAACATTTAAACACCATCAAAATAACAAAATATTGTCTTATTCTTTCTCCATCAGTTACAGAAAATTATACTGAGTATACAAAATATTTCTGATGGTCTAATAATGCCTTAATTTAAAATAAAATAAATACAAGTAATAAAATAATACACTAAAATATTCATACACTAACACAGAAGAAGTGTAATAGCAGATAAGTAATAAATAGAAGAAGTTCAAACGCTTGTATGAGAAAGGCAGCACTTGAATCCATGGGTTTTGCCTGATATTTCTGCCTACTATATAATATCACTCTTTGAAGTGTACTTTGAGGTATACTAAACCCTTCATGTGTTTTTTCTGATATAACAATTTTAACCCCTTTAACCCTGGGCAATTTTCTGTTTTTCTGGGGGTTTTTTTGCTCCCCTTCTCCAAGAGCCGTTATTTTAAGCAAAACTAGCTGTACTTTTAAATGAAACCATAAGTTTTACCATATAGTGTACTGGAAAAGAGCAAACAAATTTCAAGTGCGCGAAAAACTGCAAAAAAAGTGCGATTGCACAATAGTTTTTGGGATATTTTATTCAACGTACTCACTTTATGGTAAAACTGATGCATTGGTGTGATGTCTCAGGTTGGTACAAGCTTCTATACACCAAACATGTATAGGTTTACTTTTATCTAAGGGGTTAAAAAAATTCCAAATTTTGTCGAAAAAAAGTGGTGCACTTTTTGCACCATTTTCCGAAACCCGTGGCATTTTTATTTTTTGGGATCTATGGCTCAGTGACAGCCTATTTTTTGCATCTTGAGCTAACATTTTTAATGGTACCCGTTTTGCACAGATGCTACGTTTTGATCGCCTGTTATTACATTTTGCGCAAAATTTGTGGCGACCAAAAAACGTAATTTTGAAGATTGGATTTTTTTTACATCTACGCCATTTATCTATCAGATTAAATGATTTCATATTTTGATAGATCGGGCATTTCTGAATGTGCCAATACCAAATATGTGTATATATATATTTTTTTAATTGTTTCATTTTCAATGAGCCAAACGGGGGGTGATTTGAACTTTTAGGGTATTTTTTTTTATTTAACTAGTACCCCTAATGGACTATAACGATCAGCAGTCTGATCACTCTTCCATTTCTCCATTTCACAGCTACACAGCTGAGATCTGGAGAAAGGCTGCTTTACTCTCACACATGGCAGTCTGCCGGCAGTGAGAGAAAGTGACTCATGATAGCTACAGGAGTCATCACAGGACCCTATGCTACCATGGCAACCACCGGAACTCCCGTGCTTACCACGGCGCGCTGTTACTTCTCGTTGTCAGATTTTCACAGCGAGATGTAAGGGGTTAATAGGTGCGGGTGGAGCGTGATTCCACTCGTGCCTGGCAGGCACACATGTCAGCTGTTGAAATCAGCTGACATGTGCACAGATTGCCATGGAGTGCAGGTGGCGGGGATTAACCTCACATGATCCATGATGTACCCAGTATGTCATGTGCCGTGAAGAGGTTAATGGTTTTCCATGACCCTTGAGAAACCTTCTCCTTCTGTAATAATGAGTAGGGTGAAATGCTCCATACTGACCATTCCCTTTGACCTTGTAGCTATTTTTGTAATTCATTGTTCTCAGGTCTTTATAATTGCATTTTTTTGCCATTGAGCTTTATTAGTTTAGTGTAATAAATAATATAAATATTCGTAATAATCAATGATGAGCAATCACACTTGGCACTATTCATTATTCGATCAAGCATCAGGGTGCTCGGGTACACTCGTAGCTCAGACGAGTATCGTGGGTGCTCGAATATTTCGTCCGTGAAACAATGACCACAATGCACGGGCTTGCTTGCCTGCATGTTGAGTTCAGGCACTCCACAGGCTCTCAATGGCTCTCCCAGGTGATAAAATAATGTTCCCGGACGTAGTCTGATAAAAATAAAATTTACCGCCCTCTCCGCCACTGGAAAACTCTTTTTATGGTTGGCTGTATGTGGGCAGAGACCGGAACTGGCCAATCATTAACTATTAATAATGTTCGTTATCACCGATCACTAGTAATAATACCTTGAAGGTGGAGTTTTTGCTTCTTTGGGAGCTAGGGGTGTTTGGGCTCTTCAGGTGGTAGGATGCAGGCCCTTTACTAGTCTTTTGTACTTTTGGGCATTTCATTTGCTTTTAGGCTATGTGCACATGCTGCATCTTTGTGGTGACCACAAAGATGCACATTTTTGGTCCTTAAAAAAGGCTTCCTCGGCATGCATTTCTTGCCACAATTTACTATGTTTTTTACCGCGTTTTTGCCCAGTGCATTTTTAAGTCAAATCTATTGACTGGAAGGGCTTAAAAACACTGGAAAAATTGCAGAAAGAAATGACATGCTGCATCTTTGTGGTCACTACAAAGATGCAGCCAAAAAAAAGCTGCAACGTGCGGACAGATGAACTGAAATCTCATAGACTTGCTGGTGAAGGAAATGCATGAAGTTTTGGGACCAAAACTGCACCCAAAAAACCGCGCAAAAACGCAGAATGTGCACAAGGCCTTAAATGTGTAATATTTAACAAATCCTATATTTTAGGTATTTATGAGTAGCTGTTATGTATGCCAATTATATGATGCTTAAATCTCACATCCACTTCTAAATATCCTTACTCAGTCTATAATTCCAGGTCACTGACACCTTAAGGCCTCTTTCACACGTCAGTGATTCTGGTACGTTTGTGCTTTTTTTTAAACGTACCAGAATCACTGACATACGCAGACCCATTATAATGAATGGGTCTGCTCACACGTCAGTGATTTTTCACTGCACGTGTCTCCGTGTGGCGTACCCACGTGTGCGTGATTGCCGCACGGAGACATGTCCATTCTTTTCTGGCATCACTGATGTCCCACGGACCACGCAGTGGTGTGGTCCGTGAAACACGTGCCAGAACAAAACGTGCATTTAAAATAATAAACATTTTAACCTACCCGGCGTCCAGCGATGTCCTCTGCAGCCCATTCTCCCTGCTGCTTCTGAGCCGGCTCATTATTGTAGCACATATTCATGATGCGCGACACAGCCGACCCGGAAGCAGCTGCTGCGGGGGTCAGCGCCGGCCGGATGCTGCGTCGCGGGAGCGATCAGCACCATGGAGAGCGGAAGCGGGCGCAGGTAAGTTGATTACTAAGTGCAATCACTGGCCACAGAGAACGAAGCCCGGATTGCACTTAGACAACCCACGTGTGCCGTGATTCACGGCACACGCAGAGACATGTGCGTGTTTTACACGCCAGTGAAAAACGTCAGTGTTTTTCACTGACGTGTGAAATGGGCCTTAACATAATTTTGGCAAATCCCAGGAGTTTTCTTGTCCTTATTTATTAAGGGTTTTATGGATATTATAAATTGAGGTTCTCTACTTTGGCTTTTTAGAAGAGTTCAGACGTTTCTGGTCTTTTCCTGTCCTGTCTCCTGGCATACTCCTGGCAGTCAATCATAGTAAAAAAGAAAATCTCTTTATCACATCACATTCAGAGCAGAACATAATTACTTTGACGTCTTTGAAACATCTATATGAAAATAAAAGTAATAAATGTAATTTTTATAGCAGAGAAGCATCATTTTATTGTCTGATAAAATGTGGGAAAAAAAAGAGTTTGATGGGAGCTAAAATCCTATTGATTAGAGATGAACAGATTAGGCAAAATTTAAATTCACTTGTTTGTGCTGATTTTTCCTTCCTCATCATCTTGTCACCGACACTGAGTACAGAATGCATTGGCGTCCTCACGCTAGGCTGCAACTTCCAACTGAGATGAGTACTGGGAGGGTTCTACCCAACCACGCAAAAAGTCACAACATTATGCCATATGCTTGTCACGTCTTGTTAAATATCGGTGCTGCCATAGCCACAATCAGCCTGCTGCATTTCCTGCTACGCGCAGGTGCTGGCCGCCGTTTTTGGCCATGCCTCGGGTCATCCAGCTGGCTGCTTCTTCCTCCACATCTGTAGAGAGACGGCTAGGGTACATGTGTTTACTGATTTGCCCCAGCCAGATCATTCCAGTGTTTTGCCTAGTGAGCATGCTCAGCCTGTTAGTGCCATTCCTGAGGCTAAGTCCAGTAAGGACTTCACTGGGCATATCTAATAGGCTGGATAGCGTCAGGTGTACTGATGATGTGGTGACTCCGGACTGGTTCACGGAGGCCTGCCCCTATGACCTGGCACCCTATCATTGGTCATCAGACGATGACTTGTTGGTAGGGTGTTTGGGGCGGTGCTGTGCTTGTGTCATCAGTGATGTGGCAGTTCCGGATAGGCCGCTGGTGAAGTCACTGATGATGTGGCACTCCGCTATCGGCCTCTTGAGGCACCATTGTGGTTCACACAGAGTTTGGGGCAGAAGCTAGGTGTTAAAAGGACCTGGAGACTGCACCATGGTGTACAGTATTCATTTATGCACTGGTCCTTGCACATGATAGAGCCACATTGCAGCCTCAGCCATTAGTTCTGGAAGCGGTAGGTAGAGTTAGACTTCTGGTACCTGTCACACCAAGATTTCATGACTCGGCACGGTAGAGTCAGGTGCCGCGCTTTCCCTCCTATCGCTTCAGTCCTGTTGTAGCAGCCCAGTGGAGTTAACTGGGCTGCTGCTGCTGTGCCAACTGTCCCGATGTGCCCCCTACACACACGGACAGTATACCCCAGGACTCCTGTGGTGCTAACAGGAGAGGTCCTGGTTTGGGTGTGTGGACCCTGTGTCATGAACAGGGTTCAAAATAGTTATGGTCCAAGTGACGTTTAACGTGAATCAGGCTCATATTATTTCAGAGCCACCCAGCTCTGTATTATCCACCTGACATATGGGTTGCCAGCGGCTCCTTTACCATCTGGGAGCACGGTGGATCCCGACTGGCAATTGGGATATACACCACCTTTTTTCTAATCCACCAGTCCCCCTGTAACACGTCTCCTGCAGAGTCTGCGGCTGTGATTTCTGCTCTGGCCACCAGGCACCGCCACATTCACATGGTGGGCCGTGAATGTGATAGAGGTGGAGTCAGTACCAGTAGCTTTGGTGAGTGCAGTCTCCGACCATCCACTAACTTTGGTAGTCCTGGGACTTGTAGTACTACTGGCTGACTGTGGTGGTGTGTGCTGGTGAAGTTATCAGCTTCCAGCTCCAGCCTATGGGAAGGCACCACGTCCTTCTTATACCTTCAGTGGTCTGCTGCTCCCTTTCAGATATAGTCTAGGAATTACTGCTTGTCTCTGGTTCACACCCAGCTCTGTAAAATTGATCCCTATGTTTTGACCTCTGCCTGCTCTCTGATGACTCTCCTGCCTGACGTTTTTGAACTTTGCTGTCATCTATAGTTTGAGCTTCACCTGATTTCCTGACTACACTCTTGCCTGCTGATTATGCCCCTTTTGATATCTCCTGGTTTGATGCTACCTGATGACTATTCTTCTCTGGATTGCAGTCTTCCAGAGACAGTAACCTCCTGGACCCTGTAGTAGTTCCAGATCCCTGTACAAGGGTCAAAGGGTTTTGAGGTTCTTGAGATCCTGCTGAGTGGGCAGCTAGCCTCTATTCTGTCCATGACAGCCACCCTGAGACTGTGGTCCCGGGCAGACATTACAGTGCTGTGAGTTCATGTGTGCATGTGCAATGTCATCCAGAGCTACATCAAAGCCGGAAGTCTGTAGAATGAGCACCCAAGATTCTTCAGCGCATGAGTAGGTCATTATAAGATGCAACAAAGACTGGACGGGTGATGGTGAGGAGCAGAGGGGCCAGAGAAGTGAGCTATAAGTTGAGTAGAGGTATCTTTTATTTGGCTGGATTTGCATGGAAGCAAATGGTAAAAAAATCAGCAATTTTCATAGTGCGAACTTTTCTGATTTTGGAGAAGAATTCAATTTGACTCGATATATATTCGCTCATCTCTGCAACTGATGATACAGAATTACTAATTTTTAAGGTTTTTCTTAGGTTACTCATATGGTATGATGCTAGAGGCTTATGCCTGATTGGCAGTGTTGTGAAAAGGGTTGCAGATTCTCATTTTGGAAAATAATAGCCATTTGAACATCCTCAGCATGTTACATGCCATAAAATTATTCAATCCTGAATCAGTGGTGCTGAGAACCTCTCCCCTTTCAGTTAATGCATCATTAAACTTCTTCTAGCTCTTCCAAACAGAACTCATAAGCTTTAGTTTTCCTTAAAGAATAAGAAAAATTTTACCCCCGGAGAATTTGAATTCATGGTTTCAGAATTCACTGCTATTGTGCAAGGATAATGAGATTTGAACCACTCACTGAGATTCGTATCCCCATCAAGAACAGTCATGCTTTTCATTGCTGATATTTTTTCGCTAAACATTGTTACAGTAAGACATGAAATGACTATTACATAGATGAGCAGTCCTGTTACTTCCTGCATCTTATTTTTATCGCTATTGTTTTAACAGATTTTATCCACTGTAAAGTTAACGCTAGGTCGAAATATGTTTCACTCCACAATTTTTAATCATTGCTTTACAATGTACCATTCCTATATGAAAAGGTTACCTTCTATTACTATTCTATTGTAACTAGTGATGAGTGAGTATGCTTGTTACTACTCGGTACTCGCACGAGTATCACTGTACTCGGGCTACTCGGCGGGGACCGAGTAATCTCGCGATACTCGTGCTGTACTCGTGGTCTTCATCCCTGCATGTTGGCGCTCTTTTGAGAGCCAGCCCTCATGCAGGGATTGGCTGGCAGACCACTGCAATGCCACAGCCCTGTTATTTGTGGAATTGCAGTGATTGGCCGGCCTTCACAGCGGGACCGAGCCTTTATACCGGCAGGCGCGCTGTGCTCTGCACACAGCCATCCAGACAGTCAGTGCAGGGAGAGTGTTGCTGCTTCAGGGAAAGGTTTGTGGCCCTTTATAGCTATTTCCGTAGCAGGGCTGCAAACAGTGTGACCAGAAGTCCTTCTCAGGACTATTATAGTTGTATACAGGCAGGCAGGGTATAGCCAGGTCGGAGTACAGTAGCAGAGTCCTTCTCAGGACTATTGTTGCTGTATACAGGCAGGGTATAGCCAGGTCGGAATACAGGCTAGTGACCAGAAGAGTCCTTGTCAGGACTATTGTAGCAGTATACAGGCAGGCAGGCAGGCAGGCAGGGTATATAGCCATTCCTAGTGGTGACCGTATACTAGCCTTCATCATATCTGGGGCTGGTGTACACAGTCTAAAACAGTCCAGATAGTGTCAGACTTCTCAGTAATTGTCGCTCCTAAAAACCTGTTAGGTTCTTAGTGCGTCCGTGCTTGCATTTAAAAACCGCACGTGTGTGCCTGTCGGTGGCAGCGTACAGGTGCACTTGTGTGCGTTTTGCACAAACTTGGATATAACGCACAAATCTAGTGAATACACGTCAGCACAGCATTGCAAAATGCGCAAGGGCGTTGGCAATGAACAAGGAAGTGGACGTGATGGTGGTGCAGGCAGAGGCCGAGGTCGTGGGCAAGCTCTAATTTCGCCACAACAAAGGGCCACATTTAGTCGCTCGCACATCCTGTCCCAAATTCTTGGGGACCGCAGCAGTACACCGCTCTTGAACCAAGACCAGTGTCAACAGGTTGTTAGTTGGATAGCGGATAATGCTTCCAGTCAGATTGGCACCACCACAAACACTCTGTCTTCCACACGGTCAAGTGTCAGTAGCCGTGATACTGCACCGCACATTTCAGAACCTGATCCTCCTTCCTACCACAAGGCTGAGTACACGTCCACGGACATTACTGATCCCACACTTGGACACTCGGAAGAGCTGTTCACGTTTCCATTCGCACATTCTGGCCTCTCGCCAGCTCATGTTGAAGTGGGTCATGAGGAGATCGTATGTACAGATGCCCAAATATTTGAGCAGCCACGTTCTCACGAAGTTGGCAACGTGTCTCAACAAGGGGTGGACGATGATGAGACACAATTGTCAGGAAGTCAGGAGGAGGAGCAGGTTGCGGAAGAGGAAGACGACGTGGTGGATGATCCAGTAACTGACCCAACCTGGCAGGAGGATATGCAGAGCGAGGACAGCAGTGCACAGGGGGAGGGAGGCGTAGCATCCCAACAGGCAGTAAGAAGCAGGGTGGTGGCTCCAGGCAGAAGTCAGGCAACCGTTCCCCGGAACAACAACACGACACAAGGTGCCTGTACAAATGTTAGGTCTTCCCGAGTCTGGCAGTTTTTTAAGTTGGCTCCAGATGATTCTAAAAAGGCCATTTGCAACACCTGCCGTGCCAGCATCAGCAGGGGTACCAAAACTAGCAGCCTGACCACCACCAGCATGATCAGGCACATGTCAGCCAAGCACCCGACTTTGTGGGAAGTACAACAGAGTCGAGGAGCAGTGCTTGCTGATGTCACTGATACGTCTTCGCTTGTTGTGCATGCAAGCCAATCCCCTGTCCATGCTGCCTGCGAACAAGCCTCCTCTGGTCCTGCACCTGCAGTTTCCTACGCAGAAATAACACCATCATCAAGCACGTCCTTGTCCCAGCGCAGCGTTCAGTTATCCATTCAGCAAACCTTTGAACGCAGGCGCAAATACACTGCCAACGCCCCACATGCCACAGTTCTAAATGCTAACATTTCGCGACTGCTTGCGCTGGAAATGTTGCCTTTTAGACTGGTGGAGACAGAAGCATTCCGCGACCTGATGGCGGCAGCTGTCCCACGTTACTCGGTCCCCAGCCGCCACTATTTTTCCTGGTGTGCCGTCCCCGCGTTGCATAACCACGTGTCACAAAACATCACACGTGCCCTGAACAACGCTGTTTCACCCAAAGTCCACCTAACCACAGACACGTGGACAAGTGCTTGTGGGCAAGGCCGCTACATCTCGTTGACGGCACACTGGGTTAATATTGTGGAAGCTGGGACCCAGTCTGAGCGAGGGACGGAACACGTCCTTCCCACACCAAGGTTTGCAGGCCCTACCTCAGTCAGGGTTTCACCCACACTCTACAGCTCCGGAATGTCATGCTCTTCAGCCTCCTCCTCCTCCTGCGCATCCTCATCCACTTTGCCCTCCACACCAGTCCCAAGCTGGAAGCACTGCAGCACTGCCTCGGCGAAGCGGCAACAGGCTGTGCTGAAGCTAATCTGCATAGGTGACAAACCCCACAATGCAGAAGAGGTGTGGACAGCTCTGAAACAGCAGGCAGATCACTGGCTCACACCTCTGAACCTAAAGCCAGGAAAGGTCGTGTGTGACAATGGCAGGAACCTGGTGGCGGCTTTGAGGCGAGGCCAGCTGACACATGTTCCATACGTGGCCCATGTGCTCAACCTCGTGGTTCAGCGGTTTCTAAAGTCATACCCAGACCTGTCTGATCTGCTGATAAAAGTTCACCGCCTGTCTGCACATTTTCGAAAGTCACCTACCGCTTCAGCCGGCCTTGCCGGCTTTCAGCGCCGTTTGCATCTTCCGGCTCACAGACTGGTGTGTGATGTCCCCACGCGTTGGAATTCAACTCTGCACATGTTGGTCAGGATATGTGAGCAGAAGAGGGCAGTTGTTGAGTACCTGCATCACCTAAGCCGTCGGGAAATGGGTCAAACTCCACACATAACACCTGAGGAGTGGAGATGGATGTCCGACCTATGTACCATCCTCCAAAACTTTGAGGACTCCACCAAGATGGTGAGTGGTGATGACGCTATTATTAGCGTCACCATACCGCTTCTCTGCTTTCTAAAATGGTCTCTGCTCAAAAACAAACATGATGCATTGCAGGCGGAGCGCGATGAGTTGGAGCAAGAAACAGCAGTGGGTGTGGGTGATAACACACAGCCCAGCCTCGTCTCATCACAACGTGCAGTGGAGGACTATGACGAGGAGGAGGATGAAGACATGGAGCAACTCTCTGGCCAAATTGAGGATATGACATGCACACCAGTCATATCCTCGGTTCAGCGTGGCTGGCCAGAGGACAGGGTAGATGAGGAGGAGGAGGAGGAGGAGGAGGAGGACAGCATGTTCAGTCATCGTGTTGGTCAGGATACTGAAGTACTAGCTGTTAAGAGTCTGGCGCACATGGCTGACTTTATGGTAAGCTGCCTGTCTCGTGACCCTCGCGTTAAGAACATCTTGGCCGACAATCATTACTGGTTGGTAACACTGTTAGACCCACGCTACAAGGAGAACTTTATGTCTCTTATTCCCGAGGTAGAGAGGTCAGCCAAAATGCAGCAGTTCCGGAAGGCCATAGTCACGGAAGTAGGCAAAGCATTCCCCTCACAAAACGCTAGCGGCATAGGTCAGGAATCAGTGGACAACCAAGGCGTACAGCCGAGAGAGGCACAAGTCCAATCCGCCAGAGGTAGGGGAACAGTCTTTAAGATGTGGGACAGTTTTCTCAGCCCCTCACGTACCACAGCCCCTGAGGTGCGGGGTAGTGCCACAAGAAATCCTAAGTTTGCCCAGATGCTCAAGGAGTACCTTGCAGATCGAACAACTGTACTCCGACATTCCTCTGTGCCTTACAATTATTGGGTATCCAAGGTGGACACATGGCATGAATTGGCTTTCTACGCCTTGGAAGTCCTGGCCTGCCCTGCCGCTAGCGTTTTGTCAGAGCGTGTTTTTAGTGCCGCAGGTGAAATCATTACAGATAAACGCACCCGCCTGTCAACTGAAAATGCTGACAGGCTGACTCTGATCAAGATGAACAAGGGTTGGATTGGGCCAGACTTCACCACACCACCAGCAAATGAGAGCGGAATTTAAAGTTTGTAACGGGAATTTGCCATGTACCTCCACTCACCCATGGGTACACACTTCTGGACTTTGGATAATCGCTGGACTGCTCCTCCTTCTCCTCATGCGCCACCATGATGACCGTTACAATAGTTAGGCCTTTGTTTCAGGTATACCCCCAGTGGTAAATTTTTTCGCCCATTCTTTCAGAATGGACATTACAACGACAGGAGACCCGCTCCTTTGCAATGGGAACAATGTTTTGAGGCCCTCATGCACGTCTCTATCCAGGGACAATGTGGAGCCTCCCAATTTTTGGCTGCCCTGCCTAAGGGCTATACTACAATAGACCCACTTCCTGACAATGGACACTTCAGGTTTACAGGCCCTCATGCACGTCTCTATCCAGGGACAATGTGGAGCCTCCCAATTTTTGGCTGCCCTGCCTAAGGGCTATACTACAATAGACCCACTTCCTGACAATTGACACTTCAGGTTTACAGGCCCTCATGCACGTCTCTATCCAGGGACAATGTGGAGCCTCCCAATTTTTGGCTGCCCTGCCTAAGGGCTATACTACAATAGACCCACTTCCTTACAATGGGCACTTCAGGTTTACAGGCCCTCATGCACGTCTGTATGCAGGGGCATTGGTGAACCTCACAATTTTGGACTGCCCTGGCAAAGGAAAATACTACAAAGACTCACTTCCTCAAAATGGGCACATTAGACTCAAGAGGCCTTCATGTACGTCTCTTCTCAGGGACATCGGAGTGCCACACAATGTTTTACGTAAAATCTTTCATGTATTAATCTCAAAAAGTAACATACACCAGCTCTATCTCACTATTGGGTATGTGCCCTTAACATTTCCGCCATGAAAATTCATTTTGGTGTCATTTTGAAGGTTTTCTGGTGAGTCCGTAAAAATGGCGTAAAACGCGGACAAAATTGTTCACAGCTGTGACTTTTGAGTGATAAATGCTTCAAGGGGTCTTCCCCATGCTGTTGCCATGTCATTTGAGCACTTTTCTGAGACTTTTGTGACATTTTTAGGGTTTCTACATGCTGCCGGGGGTCATTTCATAAAAATACTCGGGTCTCCCATAGGATAACATTGGGCTCGGTGCTCGGGCCGAGTACACGAGTATCTTGGGATGCTCGGCCCGAGCCTCGAGCACCCGAGCTTTTTAGTACTCGCTCATCACTAATTGTAACACTAAATCATGCACTAATTTACTGTATTGTTTCATTGTTCAAATGGTCATTACTTAAAGGGACTTGTCTCTTTCATTTGGATTTAATGCTATGAGTATAGCTGAGATAATCATTATTGGGATACGTTCATACTTAATTCCTACAGAAAGTACTGTAATACACTTTGAAATGTAATCTTTAAAAATATATCTAACTAATAATAAGATAAAATTACAAGTTATGTAAAACAGATACAAATGGGTAAAATTTAAATGTAGGATGCCTATACACCCTACAGTACTAATGCATTCAAAACATAATGTTGGTTATTTATGATAATACAGAAAGCATAAGAATTAGGGATGATCGAATATCACAAATATTCGGCAATATTCGGCTTCGCAAATATCTGACAAATAGTTTGCCGCTATGCTATTCGGCAACTATTCGGGTTTCCCATAGACTTATATTGTGCATTGAATATTCGCAAATCATCGACTAATGGCGACCTATTCGGCGAATATGTGCGTTGCCGAATATTTGTGGTATTCGATCATTCCTAATAAGAATCTGTTATGAAGACCTATCAAATATGCTAAGGACCACAAAATATGTCCTAAGTCCATGCACTACTTGGGCCACTCACAATTCTAATACTATGGTTAATACTTAGGGCGGCTTTGCACATTGCAACATCGCACGTGCGATGTCGGTGGGGTCAAATCGAAAGTGACGCACATCCGGCGTCACTTTCGACATCGTAGTGTGTAAATCCTAGATGATACGATTAAAGAGCGCAAAAGCATCGTTATCGTATCATCGGTATATTCTCCGACATTTCCATAATTACGCTGCCGCGACAGGTACGATGTAGTTCCTCGTTCCTGCGGCAGCACACATCGCTCTGTGTGAAGCCGCAGGAGTGAGGAACATCACCTTACCTGCCGCCGGCGGCTATACGGAAGGAAGAAGGTGGGCGGGATGTTTACATCCTGCTCATCTCTGCCCCTCCGCTTTGATTGGCCGCCTGCCGTGTGACGTCGCTCTGACGTTGTACGACCCGCCCCCTTTGGAAGGAGGCGGAATGCCGGCCACAGCGACGTCGCAGGACGGGTGAGTGCATGTGAAGCTGGCATAGCGATAATGTTCGCTACGCCAGGAATCACAACATATCACTGCTGCGACGGGGCCGTGGACTATCGCGTGCGACATCGCAGCATCGGCTTGCGATGTTGCAACGTGCAAAGCCCGCCTTAGGCATGATATATGAGCATTGTGTCCTACTCTCCACGTGTGCTTCTTCAGGACTACAAAGGTATGCTGTCCTGCTCTCCTTTAACTCTATAAGGACTGGGCAATTTTTAATTTTTGCACTTTTTTTCTCCCTTTTTTCCAAGAGAAATTACATTTTAATCTTTCCCTTGAGGACTTATTTTTTGTGGGATGAGTTGTACTTTTGAATGACACCTTTAAGTTTGTAAGTTTTTCATATGATGTAATGGTAAGGGGGGATAAATTCCAAGTGTGTCAAAGTAGAAAAAAAAGTGAAATTCTGCAATTTTTTTTATTTCCAGAGTTATTTTTCCCATAAAACTGACCTGGAAGTATGATTCTCCATGACAGTATGATTATGTAGGCACCAAACTTGTATAGTTTTTGTTTAATTTAAGTGGTGGGAAAAAAAATATGAAATTTTGAAAAAAAAGTTGCTTGAGTCGTCACTTTCCAAAACCCATAACATTTGCATTTTTTTAAATATGGAGCTCTGTGAGGGTTCATTTTTTAAGCCCTGAGTTTATGGTTTTAATGTTATTATTTTGGGGTATACACAATGTTTTGATCACCTATTATAACATTTTTTTTTCTATGGTTGTGGCAGCCAAAAAAGTGCAATTCTTGCATTTTGATTTTTTTTCCGTTATGCTGTTTACCAATCACAATAATTTATTTTATATTTTGATAGATCAGATTTTTACCAATACAAATTTCTTACATTTTAACGTGCTAAAAAGGGTGTGAATGGAACATTTATATTTTTTCTTCATAATTTTTAAAAAAAAAAAATTCTACTTTGTACTGTATTTAATAGTTCCCTTAGGGAACTTGAACCTGCAATAGTCGGATCCCTTGCTCTATATATGGAAATACCACTGAATTGATGGTTATAGAAGAAATCAGTTTCATATGAATTCTGGCCACGGGCTTGCTTTCATATGAGTACTGTGATGATACACTGGTCATAAGCTGACCCCTGGCTGTCATGACAACTCATTTGCATCCCTCGTTCCAATCGCTGGAGCTCCAATGAGGGTTCAGAATAGCATGCCCACTTAATGAAGTGTGTTAAATGTAAGAGATTTACAGCAGCATTTAACAGGTTAACAGCTTTGGGTGGAGGTTTTTAGAGGCATGTTATCTTATTAAATTAGCTGACATGTTCAGGGAAATATGCAAGCCTGCATCAAAGCAAGGGAGATTATTTATGACATACATAGCATGTGATGGGTTACTAAAGAGAGATCAGTATAGATGAGCTGCATCTCTACTGGAGATGGTGTAGGGGGGCTGCAAAAGAAAGAAAATAAAAAGGGTTAAAGCAGTACATACTTTCCAAATCCCTGGGGCTGCAGTGCTTCTTTTGGGTCCAACAATTATCCCTCATACATGTTCACTGTTTTTCCCTTCTACCGGCGTCTCTGATTGGCTCCCGTTGGACCATGCCCCCCACCCTCTGAGACAGAGTCAGTGATTGGCTGGAATCACAAATTCTGTCTATGTCCTTATACTGGGGATAAATAAATAAAACAATTGGTCTAGGGTCCCCCCTCTATTGATACCAGCACAGATAAAGCCACGGCTACAGGCTGCAGCCCTCAGGTGTTTGCTTATCTTGGCTGTCTATCAAAATAAGAGGAACCACATGCAGCTTTTTTTTATTATTTAAATAAATAAATAATTAAAAAAGAATGCAGTCCTCCCAATTTTGATACCCAGCCATGATAAAGCCTGACAGCTGGGGGCTAATATTCTGAGGCTGGGGACACCCATGCTTATTGGCTCTCCCCAAGCCACACAGGATTGCAGCATGCAGCATGCAGCCACACAGGATTGCTGCATCCTTTAGATGCGAGAATCCTGACACTTTACCCTCCTCTTCCCGGTTGCCCTAGTGCAGTGGCTATCAGGATAATAAGGGGTTAATGTTAACTCAAAACTATCACTAAGCCCTGGATTAGTGATGGATAAGGGTCTATGAGACCCCTCACCACTAGTCCTATAAATAAAAAGAAATAAACTTAAACACAGAAAAATCCTTTATTTAAAAAAAAAAACAACCCTCCAATTTATTAACCCACAAAACTCCCCAGTCCAATGTAATCCACACTACGAGGTCCAGCTCTACTACATCTGAAGGCACAGCATGCGGCCATAGAGCATGATGAAGTTCAGTGACCTGCAGCAAAGACTGAGCCCCACAATGAGCAGTGACATCACTCAGGTTAGTTGCAGTCATAGCTGGAGGTTCTCACGGCCCTCCATCTGTGACTGCAGATAACCTGACCTCAGAGGATCACAATGAACGCTCACTGAGTTCACAGGCCTGCGTTTTTTTGCCAAGAGATGCAGATTTGGTGCTAGACGTCTTACACCATATTCCTGCACCCAATCTATGGGTGTGACAATCTTAGTTGGCTGCAGGCTGCAATTTTTTGCCTGGGGCTCAATAACCATGGGTCTCCCCAGCCTGAGAATACCAGCCCCCCAGATGTTGGAATTTATCATAGCTGGGTATCAAAATTGGGGGGGACAGCACACCATTTTTTAAATATTATTTATTTAAATAATTAAAAGCCTCATGTGGAGCCTCTTATTTTGATACACAGCCAAGATAAGCACACGGCTGTGGGCTGCAGTCTGTAGTCATGGCTGTACTGGAATCAATATATGTGGGGTACTTATGCCAATTGTTTTATTTATTTTATACCATGATAGAGACTCACACAAAGTGTCTTTGATTCCAAACATCCAATTCACAGACACTTTCTGGGGGCAAGGTCTGACTGCAGCCAATCAGAGACTTTGGTGGCCGGAGAAAGCAGTGAATATGGGTGAGGTATAATTATCGGACACAGAAGTAGCGCTGCAGCAGCGGAGAGACTCTGTAAGTATGTACTGCTTTAACCCTTATGCTTCCATTTTTCATAGTGGCCAATCAAGGCCACGCCAATACTTGACATGGCTGGGATGAGCAGGGAAAGGACGTTTTCTGCCATCTGAACATTTACCGATCCTTGGTAAGATCGACGACTTTTATGGTAAATGTTCAGATGTTTGATCCCGATCCGGCCAAAAATCGTACTAACATTTTATCATCTTTGCTGATCAGGATCACTCATCTCTAGAAATCAGCATCAGATAAATATGTCACCACTGAATTATATGACACCTAAAACTAGATACAATGCTACCCTTCTTTCAGCTCATAAAGTAAAAGTGGCAATTCTACATGCGGCGGTGCACAAGCCAGATCCAAACCCGTAATATGAAGACAGATATACTTGGCACGCAGATGGTTTGAAAATATTTTCCAATATTTATTATGAAGGTGTTTTCAATCCAAAATAAACATTTTGGTCACAACTGGACCTTAATTAGAACTAGGGCTGATCGAATCCGCCAAAATCCGGAAACAGCGGATCCCTGCCAGATTCAACAAAAAATTTGGGTACGCTCCGGATTACGGTGCCCATATAAGTCTATGGAGACCAGAATCCAGAAATTAAAAATGTTTGTGGAGGGGATAGGGGGGTAAGAGCGTGTGTGTAATCACCCGAGGCTGTGTCATGGCAGTAAACTTCTCACTGGTCATGCTTTTCCCTTCCAGAGCTAACAATTCAATATTCTATATTTTTCCCATTCACCTGAGTGTGAAATTGGTGGCAGCTATACGCGCCTCCACCCTGAGTGTCAGCTGACTGCAACCAATCACAGGCGGCAGGACGGCCGGTGGGCAGGAAAAGCAGTGCAAGTGTCTGTATGGTAAACGTGCATGTCTTTCAGAAACACATGCATGTTCCTGTAAGAATTGTGCGGCTGTGCCGGTGATGCGCTGTCAGACTCGTACAAGTCTGACATAACATCAGCCGGCACAGCCTACGCTCTCTGAACAGGAACGTGCATGTACCTAGAAACACATCCACGCTCCTGTCAGAGTGTGCGGCTGTGCCGGTGATGCGCTGTCAGACTCATACAAGTCTGACATAACATCAGCCGGCACAACCTGTGCTCTCTTAGCATGAGCGTGCATGTACACAGAAACACATGCACGCTCCTGTCAGAGTGTTTGGCTGTGCTGGTGATGAGCTATCAGACTCGTGCAAGTCTGACATGACATCTGCCGGAATGGCCGGCATGGCCTGCTGCACTCTGAGCATGAGCATGCATGTACCTAGCAACTCATGCACGTTTCTGTCAGAAGTATGCATGGCTGTGTATGTGATGCGGCTTTTCTTATTATTTAAATGAATAATTAAGGAAGAAAATGACGTGTTCTGTTACGGGGATGTTGTCTGATACAATATAGATGTTAAATATTCAGACAGCCAGGGTCCACCGTGCGGTGATAGTAGACCGCTGCCAGCAATAAACAGAACTAAAGTAGTCTCCGTAAGTTCAGGGAGATAAGTAAATTAGAATATATGTTAAATAAGGTAGTACGCTATTAACCTTATATCGACTACCGGACACGTGGGTATAAAAGGAAGTGAACCTCTTTTTACGTCACAAAAGACACCTATGTGTAATAGGAAAAGGACCTCGTTAACGGTCACAGAGGTCCTAACAACGCTGCCTCTGTTGCTCGACAGAGGCAAAGTGTACAGCACAGAACACTGTGTGTTCAAACACATACACAACACAAGGATGGAAAACAACAGCACCCACCGTACCCGCTGTATCCTGGCTCAGTGTTAACCACACTGACTTGCGTGTACCAGGTGCCAACCACACCGCATGGTGGTACGCTGACTACTTACACCTGCCTGACAGCCTGTGTGCAACCCACAACCAGACCCTACTTCCAGAGGAATGTGCCTAAACGGCTAATCCAGAGAAGAGGGAATGATAGCTGCTGAAGCGGCAGTATGGAAGCGCCAGTGTATAGGTAGCAATTCACTATGGTAGTTTATCAGGAGAGCACATACATGGGCGGCTACCTCATGCATGCACAAGAACAACTGAGCGCCGTGCTCCAGGGTCTTTTATTAACTAAGACCCACCCACAAGATGGTGATGTCCAGGGCAAGACCGGACCTGGACCAATAGGATGGGAGACCGTCATGAGTGACATCACCACAACCAATCAGATGCCAGCGCGTCATCGGTGATGTCACCCGCGGCCAATCAGGCAATGCCACGTCAAACGCCAAGAACCATGTGATCCCCGCATCATCTATGATGTCATCAACAGCCAATGAATGGCAGCCACGTGGCAGACATGCTCAGAATGGATTAAACCACACTTAGTGCAAAACTCCGTTACTTTACTTAACACATGCACAGTTGCCCTGTTGTTTAGACTTAGTCCCAAAACCACACAGAATTCAGCCCAAAGACTGAGAAGCAGATCGACGAGTGGCACGCCGTGGATGGAAAGCAGATGGGGAGGAATCCGAGCCTAGGCAAGGCAGGATCTCGGCCCGTAGCATGTGGTACCCTCCAAATTTTCATCCCCAGCCATGATAATGTCAGTTGGGGGCTGGTATTCTCAGCCCGCAGCCGCCCGGTATTGCCACATCTATTTGATGTGACAATCCAGGTGCAATACCAGCTCTTCTCGATTGCCCTGGAGTGGTGGCAATCGGTGTAATAAGGGGTTAATAGCAGCACACAGCTGCTACTAAGCACTAGGTTAGTGATAGCACAGGCATCTATGAGACACCTGCATCACACCACACTAACCTGTACATGAATATAAATAAACACAGAGAAAAATCTTTTATTTGGAATAAAATACAAAACACACATCCTCCTTCACCATTTTATTCACCCCCAACACCCTGCAGCTATGGTGTAATCCCCACGAGGTCCCACGCTGCTTCAGCTCTGCTACATAACCAGCCGGCATAGAGCACGACTGCTGGCTGTGCAGGCAATGGCAGCCACGATGACTGCATGGCAAGCAGACACTGTCCCAGGCTGCCTACAACCAATCACAGATGAGAGGATGGCCGGTGGGCGGGGAAAACACGGAAAGCTGTGTGTATACGATGCACAGTACAGGAAGTGAATGCGCGACCCGCCATGACACCGAGTCTCGGTAAGTATGAAGCGCTGTTTTATTTCTGTTTTTCTTTATTTTTCAATTATGTTCCCCACTGCCGGATCTGTATATTGCACCCGGAATTCCAGATCCAGCACCCAGAAATCCTTGAAACTGTGCGGATCCAGACTTTTACAGTTCGGATCTGCTCAGCCATAATCAGAATGGATTACAAGTAGGGATTTTGTGTACAGCAGCTTACTACAAGGCATGCTTTCAGCTGTCTTGTCAAAGTTCGTATCAAGGAACCAGTTGTGCTGATGATGTTACAGACAGGTATTCTCTATCCCAAGATACTTCCCATGAATCAGCTGGTCAGGGAAAGCAGCACGCACAGTATACATACAGTGATCAGTTTAACCGTTATGACTTCAGATAGAGGGGATACATAATTGCTTTTCTACTTACTTGCAGGCATCAAAGGGTGGATATGTTAATTGACAAATAAACAGTTTTTATGTTGTTAAAAGCAGGAAAAATGGAGGAGGAAATATACTATTGTCCAATTACCCAAATAAAATTAAATGCCATTAGGGAGTTCTCTCTTACCATCCACTCCTTTCGATATATTTGATCATGGTGAAGTTGTAACTAGAAATGAGCCATTTAATTTAAATCAAATTCATATTAAAATTTTAGGATATTGCTGAATTTGGTGATTTGAAAAATGTGTGATTTGATTAATGTGAATCACCAAAAATGTCAGCAACTATTTTACAGATTGGTAAAAAATGCATTATCCAGAAAAGGCTCACATGAACTCGGCATGGTAATTTGGGTTTCCCCATAATGTCTTAAAGATATCACATCATATAGTATTGCATATCCAAACTATAACCTGCATAAATGCAAAGGAAGGGAATGACATTTTTGGGATGACTCTTAATAATGAGAAAAAAACCCACAGATTCCATCTTAATGAAAGAGATCAGGTGAGAAAGCCATAAACCATTGACTAAATATTTCAGATTGTGCATGACAGTACAGTAGAGAAGAGCAGTTATCCACCGTTTACCCATACCTATATAATGAGGACACTTGGACTTTACTAAGAAACTAAATTGGAGAGCATACAGTTCTAGCAGACCTCAGAGTGTTTTTTAGGGCAATTGGAGCGCTTGTTATTCACAACAAATCATTTTGTCACAAATTAAATATTTGGGGAAAGGTAGCTGAACCTTGTAAGTTTCCATTTTAATTGCTTATTTCCCGTTGTAATCTCTATACTCATGAAGTAAACAGTCCTGCACTGCAAACTGTAAGCTCACACTTTTGGCCCTAGGGAAAATGCTTTCTTTGTACTTTACTCCCTGGTTACTCATTGTATGATTTACTGGCACTTCTTTTTCTCAACAGTTTGATATTGCGGATTTCATCACGGTTTAATCTTAAGTCCTTCCTTATTTTCTTTTTAAAACCTTTATTTGACTAACAGGAGATTTGGCTTTTATTTGCAACTTTATGCTTATAGCACCTAACAAAATATATCCTATTGAGATATTTTCTTTGGAATTCTACAAATTACCACTGATTGTTTAACAGCACACACACTCTTTTGATATTGTACATTGTCACCTGCATTTCAAGGGCATTTTGCCAAATACTTCACTGATTACATCTACTGCAGAATCAAATTTAAATTGATCAATTTCATCAATATATACTTTTTGCACCCTAACACATTTTATATCAATGCTTGCACCGATACTGATACTGGCTGGTGTCTGGCTCATACAGCTTTATAGATACTCAAGTATTTACTTTAAAATATTGATTAACCATTGTAAAAATCTACATATTACCTTTTGCATCATGCCTATCTCATCACATTGTTTTAAGTAATTAGTTTTTGAACTATATAAAATCTGATTTTTCTCAGTTCCCTCTTAATTCTGAACTTGTTTTCAGAATGTAAAAATTATTATTATTATTATTATTATAGCACCCCATGTGAGGAAGCGATCCATGGAAACCTTGATTAAAATCAATTGTTTACCTCTGCAAATTGGACTACACAGATCCATAATCTGTCTTTGTACATGAAATCTTCTTGTCACATTAAAATTCTTTTTGATCCATAGAATGTGTACAGTTTACATTACTCAAAAATATGTATTACTGTTTGGATTGGAAATGATGGCAATGTAAAGCTTCCCTTTTTGTATCAAGCTGCTAAAATTTGCTTTTTTTCTGGAAGAAATTTCCCAGTGAAATGAAGTTATCACTTATGTACAGGATAGGAGATAACTTAAAGATCGGTCTAAATATTGAGACCCCCACCAATCAGCAGAATGGGTGACTTTTATTCCCTTAAGAATGAATCAGCAGTGCGAATGCTTGACCAAAGCTATTTATTCTTTATGAGACTGCCTGGCACTAAGCTCATTTTTTCCCCTGCGGTCACCATAGAGAATGAATAGTGGTGGTTGATTATTATTATTATTATTATTATTATTATTATTATTATTATTTATTATTATAGCACCATTTATTCCATGGAGCTTTACAAGTAAAAGAGGGTATACATACAACAATCATTAACAGTACAAGACAGACTGGTATAGGAGGAGAGAGGACCCTGCCCGCGAGGGCTCACAGTCTATAGGGTTGATCATATGCATTGGTGATCCAATTTAATGGAAATGACAGTGCACCATTCTGTCAGTCGGTAGGGTTTCCAGCTTTCAGTCCCATATTGATCTAGAAATTATTATTTATACTGCAAATAGGTGACAATATTTTTTATTATGACAAGCCCAATAATTATTAGTTTTATTTTTTTTATGTAAAAGCAGTTTTATTAACAGCATCCCAAGCAAATTCTATTCTATTCATGATCTTTAGGCATTTATTTTGGAATCATTTTGTTAAAAGAAATAGTACTTCTAATTGATGGGATTTTCTCTGATTTTTGGAAATGTTTGATAAAAACATTTACAGTACAATATAAATGTGTCCATCTGCTCTAATAAAAGCCATCAGCTTTAACAAGTTGGGGGCAACACAGAGATCATGTGACCAGTCACTGCTAAGACTGATTCAAAATATGACATTATTTTCTGTATGTAGCACAAATTGAATGAATGGCCATTGTCATTATATGTCACTGTGAAGATTTAGGTATACTATAAAAAATATGGAAAGCAGATAAGGAAAGTGTGAAATCTGTAATTTTGCTTAAAAAAATCATCTATATATAAATGAAAGTACCTTAAATACACTAAAAGTCAACATTGAAAGCAATGAAATAATATTCTATCCATAAGGTGGCGCCCTTGAAATATCAAAAATTAACGTTTTATCCTTTAGAGTTGTTTCCTGTAAAGGAATCAACTAGTAGATAGTGGAAACAACATAATACTTTAATTTAAAAAAGTGATGACATGAATGAAAATAAAACAGATTTGGCTAGCATGCATAAGTATTTTATCAGGATGTTATTTCCACAAATTAAATATGCCTCAATTAAGAACACGACTTAAATTATACAGAAACACTATAGATCTCATAATATTCATGAGCCTCATATCACTTTGATGGGTATTTACATGACCGGCATTGACATTTATCTAAAAACATTTCTGCAATCAAGTAAGATCTATTATCAGACATCAAAGAGATGCACCAATTCAAATGGAGGAATGTCTTCCGCTTTTAAAGTTGAGATTCAATATCTTAAATCAAGAAGTTGGAAACAAGATCAGAATTTATTATCTTTCATCTTTCACAGGCTCAAAATGATTAGCAGTGATTTATATAACTGCAGAGATTAAATGCAAAATTTTACATATTTATCAGTATATATATATATATATATATCTGTGTGTGTGTGTGTGTGTGTGTGTGTGTGTGTGTGTGTGTTTGAATAGAAGGTACCTCCTCCCTATCCAAATTACTGAATATTTAATTATAAGTTAAATAATGTTCTAGTATCATTGCTGTATCAATTATTTATGGCTTGGAAAATATTTGCTTGCAATTATTAAAGCGCACCAATTACCAGGATTTTCCTATATAACCTAAACCCAGTGCTATACTGGCACTATCATGCTGATTCTACCTTTAGTTGTCAGTATAGATGTATAGTTTATGAAACATAAGTGTAGCACCCCTGAAGCCATCAGGGAGCAAAAAGGTACTGCATCCCCACCAGAATGCAGGGCCTACCCCCTAGGGACCCAGATAACCAGTGCCGGTAACAACCAAACACGCCAGATAATCCCTGTTTTTCCCCAAATTCCTCTATAGAATGGTACCAGGCTAGGGTTGGACCAATGGATGGCCGCCTAGAGGTGGAGCCAATCCAGTCCACTAGACGACTAGGTGGGATGGGCAGACAGTGGAGAGTGGACAGTGAGACAGTAGTCAGAGAGAGAGTGTGTCGGTGACAGTAAAAGAGAAAGGAAGGACTGTCAAGAGTGTAACAGTGACCTGACAGCCCAAGTGGTTAGTTGCCGGTGGAGTACGGTTGAGTACTCCCTGAACTATGCACCAATGGAGTACAGAATCCTAGGTCAGGAAAACGCTCAAGGCAGACCTGATAAAATCTGCACAGTGAGGGGACCATCAAGGACATCACTGATCTTGAAGTTCGGGACACAGTAGCAATGGGCGAACCGGGGACAGGACCAGAGACTCCAACCCCACAGGGTTCACGCTACTGTCATACGGACTGCTGCAGAAGACAACCAGGAGGGGACCCCCAGTCGCTCCAAGCCACAGGGACCCACCAACCAAAGACAGGTGCAGGGGAAAGAAGCCACCAGGTCAATAAAACCAGCACTGGGACTAAGGGGACCTGCGGCTGAGACCAGCCATCCTCGGGTGACCAGTTACCAGCTTACTGTGAGTAAAGGAACCAGTTACACTGCAACCCCTTGTGTGGCCTACCTTCTTTTAACACCCATCCACCTCGCCTATCCTCTGGGGCCTGGCCCTGCTTGCGGAGGGTCTAACATCCAAGCTGCCACTAACACCAGCCCCAGTAGTGAAAACTGTGCAGCGGTGGCTCCATCCCCATAGCCGCAAAACCGCAAGTGGCATCACGTGTGAACTTTATTCAACAATCCCCTGTAAATATCCCCTTTTTAAAAAAGCACTCAGGGCACGGAAATGGGCAAAGGCCACCAAAGTGACATTCCCCAGTTATACACTGCCCAGGACCGAGTACCCTATAACTCTGGGAGACACACAAGCAAGTAAAGTTTGTAAAATGAGCAGCTTTTTGAATGACAGCAACTGACAATCAGATAATAGCTGGGGTGGGTTTTCATAGTGATTCCCGTCTCCATGTCGGTTGTTCCTCCCCCTATCTGTTATTTATGCTAATTCTATTATAGAATCGTTTTACTAGGTGGCTAAATATAAAGTTTCTTTGCTGATGTCCTACCCATGCGATCAGAAGGGGCGGGGCCCTCAGCCAACAGAAAAATGTTGCTTGCTGGTATCAGCTGTTTGCTGAGTCCCTGCCTTTTCTGGTCACATGGGTATGACATCAGCAAAGGTCCTTCTAGCCATTTAGTAAAATGCTTCTATAATAGAATTAGCATAAATTATAGATGGGGGAGGGTGGACAGGCAGGGATCAGGAATCACTATCAAACCCCCCTATCTATTAACTGTTCAGCAGCTGCTGCCAATCAAAAAGCTGCTCATTTTACAAACTTTACTTGCTTGTGTTTCAGAAACCATACATCCTAGCTGACCACTAAAGGAATGTATAGAATCAGCATGATAGTGCCAATATAGCACTGGCTTTAGGTTAGGCCTCTGTCACACGTTCGTGCCTCCGGTACGTGTTTGGCAGTTTTTTCACGTACCGGAGGCACGTACACACGTGGACATATGATTTCCTAATGGTTTGGACACACGTAAGTATTTTGGAACGGAACGTGTGTCCGTTCCGTACTTACGTGTGTCCGTTTGTTTCGCACGCTGACATGTCCATGTGTTCTCCGGCAGCACGGGTGTAACATGGCCCGCACCTGTACCACACGGATGTAGTGTGGATGCGGTCCCGTGTGACATGCTCTGAAGAAACATGTGTCATTATTTTAAAATAAAAAAAACACATACTCACCTCCATAACCCCTGCAGATTCTTCCGCTCCAAACAGTTGCTGCCGGCCGCCGCTCATTATGAGCGTGTTAAGGAGGTGGGCGTGCTGTCACGCCTGCTGTTCTCTGACCCTCCGCTCGGCCGGAAGCAGCGTCAGCGGGGAGTGGGCAGGGCTGGAGCCGAAGATCAGTACCCTGGACAGCAGCAACGACCACGTGAATATGTAAATTATCGGTTCTCCGTGTGTTATCGCGGATAGCACATGGAGACACGTACTTACCACATGCAACACGCAAGGTAAATACGTCTCTCGCGGCACGTGCATGATTTTCACGTGAGTGTGGCAGAAGCCTTATATAGGAAGATCCTGATGATTGGTGTGCTTTAAATAGAAACCATCCAGAGAATACGGCCTGCCATGGTCTCGTGATAATAATCCAACAGCAACAGAGGGAGGACCCTGGAATGAGGGTATTTTACACAACACGCATATACCATTGTCCAATTCGATAGATAATTTTTTTTTGCCATTCTTTTACTATGTCCAATGTCATTATTAAGACATTACTTTGATAAGATATTATTTAAAATGAAAAATGTGACATACCCAATATTAACTAAATTGCCAAAAATACCACTGGTGGTTTAAGTTAAATCTGTCAACAGGTTTTTGTTGCCCCATCTGAAAGCAGTATAATGTAGGGTCAGAGACTCCAGATTTCCAGCAAAGTTTTTCTTACTTTGCTGCTTGCTGTAGTTTTTTTTTACTGCTGATCTAGAAGTTTCCTGAATGTTGATCTCTGAATAACCCCTCCCACACCATTGATTGACAGCTTTTTGTTATACACTGTGTATAGGAAGAAAGCTGTCAATCAGTGGTAAGGGTAGGGTTATATAGTGCTCATGAGATGGAGGACTACTTGGCAGCAGATTTACCAGTCCTCTAATGATAATCTCAAGCTGATAAAAGTGATTTTAACAAAATTACACAACCGACATATCAGTCTCTGTCTACATTTTTCTGCTCTTGGCTTAGGCAAAAAAAACTGGTGACAAATTTCCTTTAAGTCCCTAATATGTAAATTTATCAATATTGCTATCTAATTGAGATAACTATACTTTACTTGTGCAAGGTACAGCCATTACAATTGTTGCAATCTAACACAGATGCTCAATCCTGTGACATGATTCAATGATAATTCACCTTCATCATGGCTACAGCTAGTGAGTCATTAAAAGGAGCCATATATATATTTCTAAATATTTCTCCTTGCTTTCAAATTATCCACTAACATTAATTATATATATATATATAATTAATGTTAGTGGATAATTTGAAAGCAAGGAGAAATATTTTTCATATCATGAACACTCAGATGCATGTCTTCTTTTAGTTACATCATAGTTATTAGTCCTTCATCTTGTAAGGAGCAAAACACCAGCATTATCTCTAGGATGGATCTTATCAATGGATGATACATGCCACTCTATGTTGGATGGTGTATGACTAGCGTTCAAATCCTTAACATGAAAAACTCGGCACTCCAAGGTATGGAAGTGTAGCAGACAAAAAACAATTATTGGTTCAATCCAAATATGTGCAAAGCAATATTTAATTATTTGGTTCTACATTCAGACCTTCATCAGAATTATTTGTGGATTGCTGGGGAGAGGTAAGTACAAAGGAGGTGTGCTGAGGTATGCAACAGTTTTGCAATGCACAAATAAACTTTTGTCTTCTATACAGTGGAACCTTGGATTACGAGCATAATTGCTTCCAGGAGTGCGCTCTTAAACCAAGTTACTCTTATATCAAATCAAATTTTTCCATAGAAAATAATTGAAACACAGATAATTTGTTCCACAACCCAAAAATATTTACTGTATTTATACAAACTTATTACAGTAATAAAAAGTAATATGCTGTATTCATATAAAATTATTACACTACACTAATACATTAATACTGTACAGTGCAGTCAAAAACATATAAAACAAATTAAACTGTACGTTAGCTTACAATAGAATTTTTGGTGTGCAGGAGGTACAGTACAAGCAATGTGCTGTACTGGTTAGCACAAAGAAAGTACAGTACTGTATCCACAAATGCAAATTGATAGACATGCTATATAGTATATATTGTACTGTGCAATGGTATACTGTATACAGTACATATGGAGAAAAAGTTACATCCAAAGCGGGTCAGAACGCGGGGAAATGACAGACCCGTAAGTGTACATGATGGGAATTTGCTCTTATTGCAAAGCATTGCTCTTAAACCAAGTTACAAATTTTTACTAAGCTTTGCTTGTCTTGCAAAACACTCTCAAACCAAGTTACTCTTAAACCAAGGTTCCACTGTATTTCCATATTTTGGAGTCCTGAGTTGTTTGGCCAGAACTTATGCTCTATTAATTAAACACTGAAAGTTTCTAGTTAAAGAAAATTGTATAATTGAAACTGGAATAAGACTTTACACATAACCATCTGCCGTCTCAGTTTTAGGTATGTGAACAAAACTAGGGATGTAAATAAATTATTTACAGTCTATGGCTAAATATGAGAAGACCCGAACTTTACAGTTCAGTGTTTGCACCAAACACAGATTTTAAAAAAAAATCAGTGTTCGAGTTCGGAATTCAGGTGCTTTACATATGCTAACCACTCCAACAAGCATTACTGTGCTCGGGTATGTTCAGCGCCTGGCCCAGTACAAGTCGCCTGCAGTACTTGGATGGCTTGCACTAAGGGTAAAAAAAGCGTTATCAGATGTAGAGTGTACAAAAAAAAGAAAAAACTCTGCCCTCCCTCCCCTGGTAGGGATCTGTTTATGGCTGGCAGTGTGTGGGCGGAGACCTGAACTGCCCAATCAGTGACTTCCAATGAGGTTCATGTCAAGTCAAGGTCCAGAACTGAACTAAAGGTCAACTGAACCCACAGAACCTATAATTCAACTGGTCCACTTATTTCTGTCTATAACATTAAAAGATAAGACCAGAAATAGCAAAATGGTTGGATCAGATTTTGTAAGTGGATTGTTGTTAAATAGTGACCAAGACAAATTTCTCTAATTTAATATGTGTCACTTTATGCGGTAATAACTTTGGAATATTTCAACATATTTCAGTGACTTTGAAACCGTATATCAAGACACTTGTACATTATGTTAGAGGTAACTTTACTGTGATATATTTTATATTTATTCATAAAAATATCAGATCTTATAAAATCTCGAATTTTCAAACTTTTAATATTTGTACCCTTATAGTTAAAATTCTCTAACTATTTTTTGGTGACTTTTTGAAGCTGCATATTTTTCCTGCACAAAAATTTCAGTTCAAGGAAAACAGATGAATTTATAGAAACTCATGTCCACTGTGCATTTCTTTTATACACATCTACAACCCACAATGCAGACATGAAGAAGGCTTTAGCTTTATTCACTATTATCTGTAAAATGCTGATAATTACAGGCAATAAAAAGTGTTGATTCTCCAGCTTCCAAAAAATTATCGACGCCTTAATTTTTATTACAGACAGGAAAAGTTCCCTATTTTTACAGACTATCCTGCAATTTCTGAATTGTTGGCAACCTTGCTTAAACCCCAGCCATCTTCATGCTAGGCTAGGCTGCATGTATGGGAAAGTCCTAGTGCACGTCTTGACATAATGACTTTGCCCCGACCTTACGACATGCAAGCACAGCAATGTCCTAGGTTTTATCGTGGCTGGAAGTACATGCAGAGAACATGGATGGGACATGAGTAGAGAGGTGAGCATTATGTTTTCATTTTTTTTAACCTTTTACTGCCCCCTTTTCATTCAACAAAAAGGTGGTCAGCTCCTATCCTGCTGAATTTGCACGGAGTAAATTACAAAAATCAGCGTTCTGCAGAATAGATTTTGTTTTTCTGTAAATTCTAATAGAATTCAGTTCCTGTTCAATTCCTGTTGAAAAAAACACTCATCTTTATTTTTAATAATTTAGTTGCTTCATAGGAATTAACAAACTGTGGAATGAATTAAATAAAAATATATATTTTTTACAGTAAATGCTTCTTCCTAATCTTGCAGCAAGTCACCATTTCCTTCAAGTCCCTAATCCATAACCACGGATTGAATTGGCAACCATTGGCAGCACATCATATCAATCTCATAGTGCAGAAGGGGTTAACAAAGAGCCCTTTCCCTCATTAACTGTCTAGATACTACTGTTGCCATTAACATCTAGGGGGTTTAACAGTTATTATAGGTGCCAAACCTACAAATGAAATGCACAGGGTATGTATTTGAAACTTCACATAATTTTATTAAGTCCAAAAATTGGTTAAAAGTACATATTAAAAGGATTAGTCAGAGAGTATACACAGGTGAAAAAAGTTCCCTGGGGTAAAACCCATATGATGATAGTTACAGTATCAGAATACTGCTTAATCATATGCTAACAACCCAGTGGGGAATTACATATACAAATATCAACGTAACATACAATTTATAAAGTGCTACATATAATAAATAATACATACCAGGGACCCCAGGAGTGCTGCCAACGTGCATTTTGCCATCTTTCTTAAGAGAAAGACGGAAAACGCATGTTTGGAGCACCCCTGGGGTCCCTGGTATGTATTATTTTCACTCATGCTAACAAATAAATATGGTTTTGAGCTAACATCATCTCCCTTATATACATTATAAGGATTATATCATTGTGGGTGTATTCACACTCTCACTGGCCTTTTTTGCACTTTACGTTTGTCTTAGCTAAATATTTGTGATAATATATGCATACAGTGGAATCTCGCTTAACGAGTAACCCACTTAACGAGAATTTCGCTTAACAAGCAAAGCTTTCTGTAAATTTGTAACTCGGTTTACGATAAAGCTTTGCTGTACGAGCAAAATCTTCACCGCACACACTTCCAGTTCCGTACATGCACCGCGCTCTGACTCGCACTTGCAGTCCACACAAACACACACAAGCACGCAAAAAACACACACAAACAAACCCGCATGCACACACATACAGTATTATGCTCACCTTACCTTCCGTTCCATTGCCGGTCTCATGTTTTTGTAGTTCGCCGGCTCATCGCGACGAGGGAGGAATCCTCGCGGCGAACTACAAGACCCAGGAGGTCGGCAAAGGAACAGAAGGTAAGGCGAGCCTATTATGTGTACCACTACCATCAATTCCATCGCCGGCCTCCTGGGTCCTCTAGTTCGCCGCTCCAGGATGTGTATCGGCAAGCATGGCGACGAGGCAGGAACTTCGGCTGTCAGACGCTACTCAAAGGCAGCGTGCTGGCCAATCAGAGGCAAGCGGCTCCTGCCTTTGACGTCAGCGCTCTGAGTGCGGAGGTTCCGTCCTCGATGTGATGGTAACCCAATACACAGCCCGTACCAGTGAACAGCAAGTCCCAGGAGACCGGCGATGGAACGGAAGGTAGGGTGAGCATAATATGTGCGTGTGCGTGCGTGCTTGTGTGTGTGTGTGTTTGTGTGAGTTTGTGCATGTTTGTGTGTGTTTGTGCATGTGTGGAATGGCACAATAGGGGACAGGATGAGACATTTAACAAGTTGTGGAACAAATTGTCTGCATTGCAATGATTTTCTATGGGAAATCTTGCTTTGCTGATCGAGTAACTTGGCTAACAAGCACACTCCCAGAACGGATTGTTCTCGTTAACCAAGGCTCCACTGTATTGCACATCGACTTCAGAATTAGACTTACATAGATGGATTATGATTCCTTGCTCTATTTTTGATTGTGTTGATGTGCCCAAGTAATATCAATAAATATATAATTCATTAAGCTTGCTCTCATAGCCATTTTCAAGCATTTTTTGTTATGGGCTACCTTTAGGCAAAGCTTTGTATACTGATACTTTATGCACTGTAGCACTTTATTTATTGATATTATCTTGATATTTGTATATGTAATTCCCCACTGGGTTGAATTTGTTAGAATATGATTAAGCATTATTCTTATACCGTAACTATCATCATATAGCTTTCTCTCCAAGCAGTGGCATAGCTAAGGGTTCAGCCCGGGGGGTAAAAAATCTGAGTGGGCTCCTAACCAGGTAACCGTGATAACTATAGAGGCGCAGACTGCTCGTGGGCATAGGGAAACCTAAGCAGATGACACTGATATTACTTGCTATATGGTGACTAAGTAGTGGTAGATATCAGTCCTGCAGCACATACAAGAGTTTACAGTGTAGTTATAGATGGTGACTTACAGCTAATATTCTTTTGGATGGGATTGTTCACCTTTTCTGTCTTTTCCATCTGGCCGAGACCAACCTAACAACTTCTTCCAGCCACAACTCGTCTACAAAGATTACAGCAAAAATAAAAGACAGAGAGGGCGCTCCTGTGCAAAAACTGATAATGAAGACAATACAGTGTGATGGACACACTCACCTGGTACTGTTGTACATCAGGTACAACGCTGGGGAGATAGCCAAAGGGAAATGCAAGGTGTACCGCTTGGCATCAGCAGGGAACCCGCCCTTTCAAGCCTGCAGGAGTCCTGTCCTAGGTGGTTGCTCACGCGATTGGTAAACCCACGTGGAAATAACAGCCGCCGGACCAGCGCTAAAATTCAGCTCCTCCTCTGGGATGGACGGTCCCGTGAATACAATGCCGGTGACTCACCAGCCCTTCAGGCAAGCGTTGATAGAAGCAGACAAATCCGGAATTAGCTGCAGCAGCCCCGTGAGCTCCACATGGAGGTACAAGATTCAGGAAAAAAAGAAAAAAATCACGGTATGGCTGCGCTGCTAGAGATGAAGATGATGGAAATGGTTTTAAAGATTTTATTACAGATAACTGTGCCACAACGCATTTCGAGATGCATATTCCCCCTTCCTCAGGTAGCAGTAATCATACAAACTGATATACCATATATACATGAGATTAAAGGTTCCCACACCCCTTAATTGATTTAACACTTAATGTGATGAACAATTAAAAAACGATCAATCAATTGGCAGGGTTTGTAGAAGCCTTAGCTGACAAAGAACAATTGCATATATTCATATCAAACAGCAATATTAACTAAAATATATATTAAAATATGTATTAAATACAAGGTATAATTCTAAACATAAAGAAATTAATGAGAAATATCGATTTAAATAGTAACCATACATAGCACTTTAAAAAGTTAAATGTAATGAGTATGGGAATTAATATCGAAAAAATAACTAAAAAAAAATATATATAATTATATTAGATCTAATATTTCTGGATCCAATATTCTTATTTTTTATTATTTCTGATGGATATTTAGTTTGGAATGTTATTGGTAAAATTAATGGAATTGGCTATGACGATTAATAACAGCAGGACTAAATAAAATCAATTATTCAGAAAAGGAAATATGGAAAAAGGCACCAACAGTGACACAAAATAATAAATAAATACATTTTTACTCTTTTACTCAGAAATTGTTTGTAAAAAATGGACTGTATATTGATTATAAAAAATATTAAAATTATCCACTGTTTGCTGGATTAAAAATCTTTCTATAACTCATATTCTAAAAAAAACTTTTTATAAAAAAAATAAAAAAGAAAAAATAATAAAACATTGAAACATGGAATTTTGTTAAAAGATACTCCAAAAGTATGTAAAGAGGGGAAAATACGTTAAGAGGCCATATGAAATATATAATTTATAATGTAAATGTAATTATAAATGTATTCTAATATTAATAAAATATATATATATATATATATATATATATATATATATATATATATATATATACACACATACATATATATATATATATATATATATATATAATAATCATATCGATTCTGCCTAAATCATGTTTGCTGATGTTGGTGGATCATACTACTCTATTTAGTCTGTTCTGTCATAATGTTGAGGCCTTCTGAATTCAAGGTGGCTAATTTAAAGATCCAAAATTATTCACGTTCCACCAGCCTCCAATATCTAGCTGTATCATCAGTCATAATCTGCTCTATAATTACTGTTTTAAAATTGTCCTTCTCTCTATCGTGTTCAAATGAAAAATGTCTGGAAAGACTATGTTACCGTACTATGACGGATGTTGTATCTATGGCCATTTAATCTATTATGCAACATTTGTGTTGTGCGGCTTACATATTGTAGGCCGCAGGGGCATTCCAGTAGATAGATCACATATGAACTAGTGCAGGTAAGATGTTGTTTTATTAAAAATTCTTCCCCTGTTATATTGGATTTAAAAGATTTTGCACCATGTTTCAATGTTTTGCAACATAGACAACGAGGTTGACCGCAGTGGAAATTACCATTTGGGATCCCGGTGTCAGATCCGTTTTGGGGCATCTGGATTTTAGCCTGTGTTGTTTTACTGGGAGCTATCAAGTTTTTAAGGTTACTACTCCTCCTGAAGATCACCTGGGGTTTATCAGGTAGAATGCCTGAAAGGATTCTATCACTTTTTAAAATGTGCCAGAATCTACCCACTAGTTCTTTAACCTTCCCACTGTTGGTGCCTTTTTCCATATTTCCTTTTCTGAATAATTGATTTTATTTAGTCCTACTGTTATTAATCGTCATAGCCAAGTCCATTAATTTTACCAATAACATTCCAAACTAAATATCCGTCAGAAATAATAATAGAACAAAATAAGAATATTGGATCCAGAAATATTAGATCTAATATAATTATATATATATTTTTTAGTTATTGTTTCGATATTAATTCCCATACTCATTACATTTAACTTTTTAAAGTGCTATGTATGGTTACTATTTAAATCGATATTTCTCATTAATTTCTTTATGTATAGAATTATACCTTGTATTTAATACATATTTTAATATATATTTTACTTAATATTGCTGTTTGATATGAATATATGCAATTGTTCTTTGTCAGCTAAGGCTTCTACAAACCCTGCCAATTGATTGATTGTTTTTTAATTATTCATCACATTAAGTGTTAAATCAATTAAGGGGTGTGGGAACCTTTAATCTCATGTATATAAGGTATATCAGTTTGTATGATTACTGCTACCTGAGGAAGGGGGAATATGCATCCCCGAAACGAGTTGTGGCACAGTTATCTGTAATAAAATCTTTAAAACCATTTCCATCATCTTCATCTCTAGCAGCGCAGCCATACCGTGATTTTTTCCTTTTTTCTTGAAGATTACAGCAAAGACACATTTGACTTCTCACATTTCTAGCATTGTCCCCATCTATTCCTGATCTGCACAAACTACTCAGCCTGCCGTTACCACAATACTGAGCCGCTGCTGCTATATGTATCTGTATCACTGCACCTGCTGTGTGGCACAAAAATAGTGCTCCTCTTACTGCCCCACACAGTAATGCCATCACTGTGCCTCCCACATACTAATACCACCACTGTGCCTCCCACTTACTAATGCCCCCACTGTGCCCCCACATAAAAATGCCCCCACTGTGCCCCCACATACTAATGCCACCACTGTTGCCCCACATACTAATGTCACCACTATGCCCCCCTATAATAATTCCACCACTGTGCTTCCCACATACTAATTCCACCAATGTACCTACCATATACTAATGCCCCCACTGTGCCCCCACATAATAATGCTACCACTGGGCCTCCCACATATTAATGCCACCACTGTGCCCTTTACATGTCCCACATATTAATGCCACCACTGTGCCCTTTACATGGTAAAATGCCTCCTTTGTGCCCTCTAAATGGTAAAAGTGCCCATTAGAAAATATTAATGCCCTCTGTAAGTGCCCTAGAAAAGTGCTTACATATTGTTCCAGAAAGTAATAATGCTCCCAGTGTGCCTGTGATGGTCACAATACCCTGAGTGTCCCTATAACAAGAATAGTTCTTATGTGTCCACTTAACATTTAATAATTTCCCCCTATGTACAGCTCATCTATACACAGTATGAAGCCCCTATACCTCCCTTATACGCAGTATGATACCTCTACACCTCTCCTATACACACTACGATAACTCTACACCTCCCTTGTACACAGTATGATGGGTCTACAGCTCACCCAAAAAAATGGTCCACACACTGTATAATGGCCACCATAGTAGCCGATACATTGATTAATTGTCCCCACAGCAGCCCCAATATTGTATAATGGCTTCAATAGTAGCCCCCCACATTGTATGAGGGCCCCAAAGAAGTCCCCACAGTATATGATAGCCCCCTATTAGCTCCCACGCTGTATAAAGGCTCTTCACACTGTATAAGTGCCCCCCACACCAGTGGCATAACTAGAGTTCGCTGGACCCCGATGTAACATTTGGATCTGCCCCACCCATTCCCACTCCCCTTCATGTTTTTTTCACATGTACGGGCCCTTGTAGCTTTCTAAATCCTATAAAAACTTGTGTTACTCCCCCTTCATTATGTAGTAATGTCCCACATCCTGGTATATATAGCCTAGTGTATATCAGCCCCCAAAATGGGCCACCAGCCTGGGCCCTGTGCTGGTACCTATGGGTCTCCAGCTGGTATATATGGGCTCCCAGCCTTGGTATATATGTCACCCATTCTGCATTTTAAAAAAAATCATATACTCACCTGATCCAGCAGGCCTTGATCAGTGCAGCACAGGCCGGACATCGCGTGCAACACAGCAGAGTTTCGGCGCTTTGTGATGACGTCACCATGCTGGGATTCTGACGTCCTGCTTTTGTACTGTTATTAGCAGCAGTGCAGGATGATCGTGTCTCCTCAGCACTGCCTCAGAGGCTAGCTATATTGAAGCGCTGAGCACAGTAAGGCTCCTTTCACACTGCGTTTTGCCTTACGTTTTGTGGTCCCGTCTGGGCATCCATCCGAACCACCCCTCCCCCACCCCGCAAAACGTGTTTCAGACGCATGCGCCGACAGGGCCATTGACTCTAAGGGAGCAGACTACGTTAGCGTGTGCTCTGTTTTGTACCATTTTTTGGCATATACGGTTTCTGCAGGTTGACACCAAAACGTAGTAGACTACATTTTAGTGTCCGCCTGCAGAAAACATATGTGCCCGAAAATAACGCAATACAGAGCACACATTTTGCGGGGTGGGGGAGGGGCGGTTGAGACGGATGCCCCGGCGGGACCATTGAACGAAAGTAAAAACGCAGTGTGAAAGTAGCCTAACAGTAGCACAGCTCCAGGTGGGGTCCGGGGCGACCGTACCCACTGCCCCCCCGGTAGCTATGCTAGTGACCCCAGGGAACGCTTTTCACCTGTGTATACTCTCTGACTAATCCTTTTAATATGCACTTTTAACTAATTTTTAGACTTAATAATATGATATGAAGTTTCAAATACATCCCTTGTGCATTTCCTTTGTATTTTGGTATACAAGTCCTAAGTAGAGTTGAGCGATGTTCGATTCAAACCGTTCACCAATTTCAAATTCTAGTGATTTTGGGCGGTGTTCGAGTCGTTCAACGAACTCGAACGATTTGCTTCAAGTTTGGCAGTTTGAGTTACCATTCGATAACGGTGCAATCACCAAAAGCGTGGCTTTTCAAAGTATGGCTATGTGCGCACGTTGTGTATTTGCATGCGTCCTGCATCCCCAGCACAATCCCTCTCTCTTTCCTACT
Organism: Anomaloglossus baeobatrachus; assembly: GCF_048569485.1. Classification (NCBI taxonomy): domain Eukaryota; kingdom Metazoa; phylum Chordata; class Amphibia; order Anura; family Aromobatidae; genus Anomaloglossus; species Anomaloglossus baeobatrachus. The sequence goes on from NC_134354.1 coordinate 500,319,796, forward strand.
CATCGATCACAGGCACGGCGCTGCACGGCTGTCACACTGCTCTGGCGGCTTTTCCTCTTTTGAAAATGGCTGTCGCTTATTATTCAATCTAGTATTCCCTGCTTTCCCCGCCCACCGGCGCCCATGATTGGTTGCAGTCAGACACACCCCCACGGTGAGTGACAGCTGTCTCACTGCAACCAATCACAGCCGCCGGCGGGCGGGTCTATATCGTAAAATAAATAAATAAATAATAAAAAACAAACAAACTGCGGTTCTCCCCAATTTTGATACCAGGCAGGATAAAGCCACACGGCTGGAGGCTGGTATTGTCAGGATGAGGAGCGCCACGTTATGGGGAGCCACCACCCTAACAATATCACCCAGCAGCCGCCCGGAATTGCTGCATCCATTAGATGCGACAGTCCCGGGACTCTACCCGGCTCATCCAGAATTGCCCTGGTGCAGTGGCAATCGGGGTAATAAGGAGTTAATCATGGCAGGCGTCTCCCCGAGATGCCTTCCATGATTAACCTCTAAGTTAAAGTAAATAAACACACTCAATGAAAAATCTTTTATTTAGAATAAAAGACAAAAAAACCCTCTTTCACCATTTTATTAAAATCCCCAAATACCCCTACAGGTCAGACGTAATCAACAGAGGTCTCGCGACGCATCCAGCTCTGCTACAAGAAGCTGAGAGGAGCACCGTAGAGCACGAGCACTCTGTATCAGATCAACACAGCAACTGACGTGAGCCGCGCTGTCAGTGGGGACGTCACTGAGGTAATGCCTGCGTGTGCGGTGATGATGATGGTTGTAGTGCCTGCATGTGTGAGGTGATGAGTGCGGTAGTGCTGGTGTTTGCCCTCCCATCCATTCATCCATCCCTCCATTCCTCCCTCCATCCATTCATTCCTCTCTCCATCTCTCCCTCCATCTCTTCACCATTCATCCCTCCCTTCATCCCTCCCTCCATCCCTCTATCCCTCCATCCATCCCTCTATCCATCCATCCATCCATCCCTCCATCCATCCCTCCATCCATCCCTCCATACATTCATCCATCCCTCCATCCCTCCATCCATCCCTCCATCCCTCAATCCATCCATCCCTCCCTCCATCCATCCCTCCCTCCATCTCTCCATCCATTCATCCCTCCCTCCATCCCTCCATCCATCCCTCTATCCCTCCATCCATCCCACTATCCATCCATCCCTCTATTCTTCCATCCCTCCATCAATTCATCCATCCCTCCATCTCTCCATTAATCCCTCCATCCCTCCATCCCTCCATCCATCCATCCCTCCATACCTCCCTCCATCCATTCATCCCTCCCTCCATCCCTCCCTCAATCTCTCCATTCATTCCTCCATTCATCCCTCCCTCCATCCCTTCATCTATCCCTCTACCCATCCCTCTATCCCTCCATCCATCCCTCCATCCATCCATCCCTCCATCCATCCCTTCATCCATTCATCCATCCCTCTATCCCTCCATCCATCCCTCTATCCCTCCATCACTCCCTCTATCCCTCCATTCCTCCCTCCATCCATTCATCCATCCCTTCATCCCTCCCTCCATCCCTCCATGCATTCCTCTATCCCTCCATCCATCCCTCCATCCATCCATCCATCCTTCCATCCATCCCTCCATACATTCATCCATCTCTCCATCCCTCCATCCATCCCTCTCTCCATTCAGCAATCCATCCTTCCATCCATCCTTGTAGCTGAATAATCTACTTCTGGATTCTCAAGTGCAATACAGAGGTCAAGATTACCAAATCTTCCTATGCTTTTCATTAGAGGCAGTGGCTCAATGGATAGAGCTACTGCCTAAGAAGAATTAGTTCAGGAGTTCAAGTCCTGGCCGTCCCGGTAAAGAATTAAATTTAATTTATTTTTAATTTTAAATAATTATTATATATTTATATTTATAATTTAATTTAATTATGCACTGAGGGGAGGAGCCGGACATCAGCTGTGAGCCGCGGGACACACCTCTAAAATCGGAGCAGTTCACGGAATGAGGCTGCATTGCTCTCTCCTCTCTCCTCTCTCTCTTCTCTCTCTTCTCTCTTCTCTCTCCCCACTCTCTCTCTTCTCTCCTCTTCTCTCCTCTTCTCTTTCCTCTCTCTTCTCTCTCCCTTCTCTTTCTCTCTCCCTCTCTCTCCTCAATTTCTTCTCTCTCTCTTATCTCCCTTTCTTCTCTCTCTCTCTCCTCTCTCTTCTCTCTATTCTCTCTCTCTTCTCTCCTCTTCTCTCTCCTCTTTTCTCTCTCTCTCCCTCTCTCTCTTCTCCTTTCTCTCTCTTTTCTCTCTTTTTTCTCTTTCTATTTTCTCTCTCTCTCTTCTCTCTCTTTTCTCTCTCTTTTTTCTCTCTCAGACCTGGCGATGATCAGCTGATGCGGTCACCTGATGGAATCAGCTGACACTATAAGTTCAGCGGTGAGGCCGGCTTTTTACCGCCCTCCCGACTAAACTATCAGCTGCTGCTGTCGGACAGGAGTCTGCACAGAAGTGTGTAGTTGGTTTGTTTTTTGTTTTTTTTTTGCACTGATGCATCAGCTGATTGTATAAAAGCCATTTATACAATCAGCTGCTGTGTCATGTGATTCAGGCCCTTGAACCTGACACATCATCTGATCGTTTTGCCTTCCAGCAAATCGATCTGATGATATTGGATCTGGATTGGATGGCGTGGGACTCTTGACCCAGGATTACTGCGGAGTGGGGTTCTTTATTTCAATAAAGATGGAGTCACTAATTGTGTTGTGTTTTATTTCTAATAAAAATATTTAATTGTGTGTTGTGTTTTTTTTATCTGTACTAGAAATTCATGGTGGCCATGCTAACATTGGTGTGACACCATGAATTTCGGGCTTAGGGCCAGTTGATAATATACAGCAAGCCCTAACCCCATTATTACCCAGCAAATCACCCGTCACCAGGGCAGATAGAAGAGTTGGATACAGCGACAGAAGATGGCGCTTCTTTGAAAGCGCTAATTTCTGGTGCAGCTGCGGACTGCAATTCGCAGCAGGGGTGCCCAGAAAGCTTAGGCACCCTGTGCTGTGGATTAAAATCCCCAGCTGCTTAATTGTACCAGCCTGGACACAAATATTGGGCAAAGCCCACGTCATTTTTTTTTCTAATTATTTCATGAAATTCATGAAATAATTAAAAAAAAAGGGCTTCCCTATATTTTTGGTCCCCAGCCGGGTACAAATAGGCAGCTGGGGGTTGTGGGCATCCCGTAGCTGGCTGCTGTACCTGGCTAACATACAAAAACATGGTGAAGCCCACATAATTTTTTTGGGAGGCAAAAAACTCCTACATACAGTCCTGGATAGAGTATGCTGAGCCTTGTAGTTCTGCAGCTGCTGTCTGCTGTCTGTCTGTATGGAGGAGAGCAGAAAGCAGCTGCAGAACTACAAGGCTCAGCATCCTCTATCCAGGACTGTATGCTGGAGGGAGAGGCAGGGGGAGCAGAACTGCAAGGCTCAGCATACTTCATCCACTAGTGTATGCAGGAGAGCAGACAGCAGCTGCAGAACTACAAGGCTCAGCATGCTGAATCCAGGACTGTATGCTGGAGGGAGAGACAGGGGGAGCAGAACTAGAAGGCTCAGCAAGCTCCATTCACTAGTGTATGCAGGAGAGCAGACAGCAGCTGCAGAACTACAAGGCTCAGCATACTCTATCCAGGACTGTATGCAGGAGATTTTTGACCACCAAAATAATGACGTGGGCTTCTCCATATTTTTGTATGCTAGCCAGGTACAGCAGGCAGGTACGGCTGCCCCCAACCTCCAGCTGCCTATTTGTACCCGACTGGGAACTAAAAATATAGGGAAGGCCTTTTTTTAATTATTTCATGAATTTCATGAAATAATAAAAAAAAAAAAAGACATGTGCTTCGCCCCATTTTTGTGTCCACCCAGGTACAACTAGGCAGCTGGGGATTGGAATCCACAGCACAGGTTGGCCCGAGCTTTCTGGGCCCCTCTGCTGCGAATTGCAGTCCGCAGCCGCCCCAGAAAATGGCGCTTTCATAGAAGCGCCATATTCTGCCGCTGTATCCAACTCTTCCAGCTGCCCTGGTGATGGGTGGTTCGCTGGGTAATAATGAGTTAATACTAGCTTTGTTTTACTAACTAGTATTAAGCCAGAGATTCTTAATATCAGGCAAGTTTGACCCGCCCATTAAGAATCTCCAATAAAGGGTTAAAAAAAAGACACCACACAGAGGAAAAATACTTTACTAGAAATAAATACACAGACACACTTAGAGACTCCATGTTTATTACTCCCTCTCATCGCTCCCCGATCCTGGTTTTCTGTCCTCTTTCTCCTTCAACCCATGCAGCTCTGCTACATCAGACAGCACTGCATGGAATGAAGACTCTGCTGCTGCCGTGAAGTCTAATCATTCAGTGAGTGAGCAGAGGCTGCGGGTGGTAAGTGGTGACGTCACCGCTGCCACCGTTGAAATAGTAATCTGACAGGCAGGTTACGATAGCAACGGTGATCTCCGTTATTCACCGGCTGTGGCATCCAGTCCCTGCATGTGGGCTGACTCTGTAAAGAGTGCCCACATGCAGGAACGGGGAGCCAAGCATGTGCCCAAGCATCTCGCTGGTACACGGAGATGCTCAAACGAGTACCGCATACCGGAGAGATGCACTGACAGGACCTAGCATGATGTCTAGCCACGTGACCAGTCTGTAGCCAATGAGATAATAGACATGTGACTGGTCACATGCTATGACGACATCACGGAAGGTCCTATCATCAGTGCTGGTTACAGGGAGGGCGCAGCGATGATCGGAAGGAAAGGCGGTGGGAGACAGAGAGCAGGACACGTCGCGGGGACCTGTAAGTGTAATGGCAATGTTTATCAACTGTATGTGTACATGTTTAATGTGTTTGTATGTGTTTTTGCTTGCCTGCCATTGTTTTCAATGGCGTTTGAAGGTGTTCGTCGAACATTTGTCGAACGTTCGCCGAACTAAGCCGCCGTTCGACGAACCGAACTGAACTCGAACACTAGGGGGGTGGCTCAACACTAGTCCTAAGTGCAGTGGGATTTATATAATGTGTTTTGGTAGTGTAAAAAGTTATTATAGGTGCCAAAACTGAACATTACAAAGGCAGATGGATGTCAACAATAGTATACAGCTGCATTTTCACACCTTAATAAATGCTATTCTACTATTTCTCAGGACAGTAAAAAGGCATATTGGATGTAAATAAAAGGTTAAAGAATAATTCATAATTCAAAGAAATATATTTCCTGTACTACTTTATAGAATAACCACTTGAGAAGTTATCTAAAAACATGTAGACAGAACCAAAAATATATTCTGTTGCAGAATTTAGAAATGACATCCATTTGTACAGCAATAAACAGTGCAGATCTAGCTCCTTCTGCAGTTCAGTCTGTTTGATGTCTAAAACCTGCAGACACTATCCCAACACAGAAGCCAAATATTTCACACGAGCCTTTCAACTGTATCACACAATGGAGTTATAAAATGCCTCAGTATTGGATTTTCAATGAACGAACAGCCCATTACTGTTACACTAATGGAGTCTGAATCTGTATTTATCAGCTGATTGACTAGGCTTTTTTGGGGGTAAAGTTGGTTGTTTGCTGACCCTTACACTTTCTAATGTGCAAGTAAATTATTACTAATAAGTAGACAAAGAGGTCAAACAGAAGCCATGCTGACTTTTTGGAAACATACAAGAAGAAATATGGCGTACAGTATGTCATCCTACAGAGCATGTTGTGAGGCGAAAATAAATCTCCATTTCATCCTTCACGTAATGAGAGCTGGTAATAGGGAACAGGTGGAGAACTGATAAGTAATAATTATTGCATTGAAAATGAAAGTAGGCATGATTAATAGTCGCGTTGTAACACAAGAATGCTCAAAGAAAGCCTTTTAAAATGGCATATGGTTCAACTTGTATTGATTCCCAAATATGCCCTGCTGTTTCTTCGTTCCTTTTCATTAGTTTCACTTGCTGGGTTTTAAGAAATTTTACAAGGCACATTAGCTTTTTTAAGTTTGAAAGACACTATGGGCCCAATTCATTATTGCTTTCTGCCTGTTTTTTTTTTCTTTGAAATTTTGCTATTTCTAAGCTTTTTTTTTTACTTATGCTAAATTATTAAATTTATGCTTTTTTAAGTTTTTTTGCTGTGTTTGCTTGAATTTTTTCATCTTGACCAATGTAAGCATGGTTTTTATTTTCCAAATATTTGTAACCGATTCATCAATTGCAACTTTTTAGTAAGTCTCTAACTTGGGGGGGAATATACTCCAATCCCACCCTTAAAGCGCACCAATCACCAGGATTTTCCTATGTAACCTAAAACCAGTGCTATACTGGCACTATCATGTTGGTTCTATACATACCTTTAGATGTTAACTAGGATGTATAGGTTTTGAAACACAAGCAAGTGAAGTTTGTAAAATGAGCAGTATTTTTAGCTGCTGCTCAGCTGATAAGAAAACTATACCTCATGACCGTCACTTATCACAATGTAAGGCACGGATGCCTACAATGGGGCAAAACGCGTGCCTAGCACATACTCCTATGCAATATCGAAAAACAAAGAGGACCAGAGTAATAAATAGTGCAAAACAATGACAAATTTTATTAAATGTGTGAGATAAACAAGATACAAAAAGAGATGGCCATATAAAACACCATAAAATACACAGAATGGGGGGATAAGAGTGAATAATAGCCCCAGGGGAAAAGGCAGCAGCATATGAAGAGATAATCAGGGTTGGTATAAGAACTAACAAAAGGGGTTTCGCTATACAGTACTTTAGATAGAGTGTCAGTACATTATCCTGACTGGCAGCTGTTACAGACAAAATATTAACATAGCAGCATGTAATAAATGAATAATCATAAAGTGCTGAGTGCATAAGTGGATACAGTGCAAATATAGCAGCATACAGTAATTATAAAGTGCCAAGTGCAAACAAGAAATGAATCATGAAGCTGCTATAAGCACAATATGTATGTGGAATCCACTCTGTCACATGCCATCAACACAATACAATACATAGCAATGTACAGAAAGCTGCTTGAAAAAATGCTGAGTGCAAGGAGGAGCCAGAATCCCCAGTTAAGGGGACCCCCCATACGAAAGAGCCCCCTAAAACCTCCAACGTACGTTTTGCAGAGTCAATTACTACCCCTGTGGACACCGCTTCATCAGGGATGAAGGCGAGGGTGCTCAGCTGATAGCTGGGGTGGGTTTTAATAGTGATTCCTGCCCCCCTGTTATTTATTCAAATTTTATTATAGAATCATTTTACTAAGTGACTAGAAGGAACTGTGCTGATGTCATACCTATGTGACCAGAAGAGGCGGGGCCTCAGCCAACAGAAAAATAATGTTGCTTCCTGGCAGCAGCTATGTTGGCTGAGGCCCTGCCCCCCTCCTGGTCACATGGGTATGACATCTGCACAGGTCCTTCTAGTCACTTAGCAAAATGAAACAATTCTATAGTAGAATTAGCATAAATATTCTATTAATACCCACCCCAGATATCAACTGATCGGCACCTGCTGCCACTCAAAAAGCTGCTCACTTTACAAACTTTAATTGCTTTGTGTTTGAAAACCTATACATTTTAATTGACAACTAAAGGTATGTATACAACCCCTGGTAAAAAAAATATGGAATCACCTGGCTCTGAAGATGTTCATTCAGTTGTTTACTTTTGTTTAAAAAAAGCAGATCATAGACATGGCACAAAACTAAAGTCATTTCAAATAGCAACTTTCTGACTTTAAGAAACACTAAAAAAAATCATGAAAACATAATGTGCTAGCCAGTAACGGTTATTTTTCAAGACCAAACAGGGGGAAAAAATGATGGAATCACTAAGATCTGCTCGTTAGTCTGCATCTAAAAAGGATTACCACAAGATGAAAAAGGAAAAGTATCTTTTAATTAAAATAAAAATGAAGAATTGCTAGCTATATCTTTAAAATAGAAAGTTCATATAAATGACATGAATTCATTTCATGAAAATTGTTTTATTGGGAATATACAAAAATCTGCACGCCTTTAGAAAACAAGCATCAATTATTAATACTGCAACAGAAAGCAAATGTTACAAAATCCTTTGGATTTGAGCTAAAATTATCTGGGGTAACTGTGCTAACATAACACAAAGGAGATGTGAAACCATAAGCATTTTCCAGTATTTCAAGCATTTGTTGAACAAGTTGGGAATTGTCTTCCAAATTCAGGTGTGTTGGTCACCTTTTTTGGACTTGATCATTGTATATATCTAAGAGGCATAGGGGGCACTTTACCTTAGCTGATGACCTTCTCTGCTCCATACTTACATTCCACCCTGCACTGGAACCAACAACTGTGAGACTATTTTATGGACATTACAAGTGTGCAATGAGCCAGCCCTTTGGGCATTACTATAACGATGGAGATAACCATCATCTTTCTTAAATCCAATTTGAAAAATATATAATTGGGGACCATTCCACTTTCCACATCATTAAGGTTAAACCCAGTCTACAGCCCAGTTCTATCAAGGTTCAATTACCTTCTTGACTGGTTCTTGCCTTCTATTTTTTTTTTTACAGGAAAAAATAATTCATTGTACCGTGTCACGCAGTATAAAGAAAAATATTTGAAATTGAGAGTCTTTAGTGGTTGATAACTTTTAATGTTTAATAGAAAAAAATGTTAAACAATGTCAGCTTTTGAAACTACACAGGTATCTTCATCGGGCATAGTAATTTCATTGTTTCTATGCCTGTTGAAGAGACCTTTGTAGTCTCAAAAGCTGCTTTATGTTACTCTTTTCATTTGGCCAGTAAAAGGTATCAACCACTTAGGACTGTCAATTTTGAATATTTTGCCTCTGTTTATGATTTTTGTAGTAGAACTATTTTCATCTCTACGATCCTCTTCTCTCCAGTTTTGCCACTGAAATGCTATGACAGTGTCATCGCTAAACTTTCCCTTTGGAGTATTGTGCCTTCACTTTGATGTGACAGCCATCATTTTTTCTGGATGCTACCAGCCGGCTGACAATCTTCACTGTACAGGGTCATGACAATGTGACATCATGCACATTGCATTTGGTTATATAAGTTACCATGTTATTTGGACCTGACAGTCATGGACTACACAATGACTACACAATGACAGACTAATGAGTTATATAGCAGCTTTAGGTATTCTGAACATCAAAATGTTTATTTAAGTGAAAAATGTTGATCACTTTACGAAAATAATCTTCCTTATCATGCAATGATATATAGGAATGTTACAATATCTTGTTAAGAAACTTTTCAATTGCTGATAATTTACAGATAAGTTTAGCATATTTTTCTGATATAATAATAATAATAAAAATAATAATACAAATATTAGCAGAGAACCATGGTCTAATTTCATTGGTATCCTGTAAAAATGACACTTTCACTGCATCAGTAAGTTCAACAGAGGATTCGGTCCTTTAACCCCTTGAGCCTATGGCAATTTTTCATTTGTCATTTTCGTTTTTTCCTCTCCTTCTAAGAGCCATAACGTTTTTATTTTTCTGTCAAAATAGCCATATGAGGGCTTATTTCTTGCAGGATGAGTTGTACTTTTGAATATTACCATTCATTATTTTCCAGATTGTACTGGAAAACAGGACACAAATTCCAAGTGCAGTGAAGTTGCAAAAAAAAGTACAATTGTATAATTATTTGGGTTTTGTTTTACCGTGATGACGATTTTTCAAAACTGACCTGGTACTATCATTCCCCACATCAGTATGAGTTTGTAGACACCAAACATGTATAGTTTTACTTTTATCTAAGTGGGGGAAAAAAATCTGAAGTTTGTAAAAAAACCAAAACAATTTGTTGCCTTTTTCCAAGACCCGTAGCGTTCTCATTTTTCAGGATCTGGGGCTCAGTGATGGCTTATTTTTTGCAGCTTCAGCTGGCATTTGTAATTATTTTGCATAGATGCAATGTTTTGATCGCCTGTTATTATAATTTTGGCGTTTGGAATTTTTTTCTCTCTACTAGAGATGAGCGAACCGGTCCCGGTTCGGCTCGAGGTCGATTCGCCGAACGGAGGTCCCGTTCGAGTTCGGCTCGTCGAACGTTCGACGAACCGAACTCGAACTGCATAGGAAACAATGGCATGCAATCACAAACACATAAAAACACCTAGAAAACACCCTCAAAGGTGTCCAAAAGGTGATAAACAACTCACAACACAACACAAACACATGGGAAAGTGACAAGGACATACACTCATGCAAAAACAAAAGAGCTGGACAAGGAAAAAGAGGAGGACACACAGATATATGAGTATATGCAAGGAAACATCGATTCCATTATTGTGCAACTTGAGCCCTGCTCATTTTAGGCTTCCAATCTGGATAAATTGCCTGAGCTCGCCACGTACGCCTTGGGGATCTTGTCGTGTCCTGCAGCCAGCGTTCTCTCGGAACCTGTCTTCAGTGCTGCTGGGGGTCTGCTGGCAGATAAGCACACGTGTCTGTCCACTGACAATGTGGACATGGCTCTCAGAGGACTTTTCTTCCCCTGGGTCAGCCAGAAGAGGCGAAAGGCACGCGTATTTTTGAGAGTGCTTCATGCAAAGCATCTTTTTCATTTTGAAAAGGGGCATCAACTGATGTCAGTCAAGTGGGGTGTGTGTGGCCCAATTAGTGGCAACGAGGGAGACTGTGGTTGGAGTCCCCTCGCTGTGTTTCTAAAAGAACCAAAATGAACAAATCATGGCTCTCAGAGGACTTTTCTTCCCCTGGTTGAGCCAGGGGACGGGAAAGGCACGCGTATTTTTGAGAGTGCTTCATGCAAAGCATCTGTTTCATTTTGAAAATTGGGTCAACTGTTGCCAGTCAAGTGGGGTGTGTGTGGCCCAGTTAGTGGAAATGAGGGAGACTGTGGTTGGAGTCCCCTCGCTGTGTTTCTAAAAGAACCAAGATGAACAAGTCATGGCTCTCAGAGGACTTTTCTTCCCCTGGGTCAGCCAGGGGACGGTAAAGGCACGCGTATTTGTAAGAGTGCTTCATGCAAAGCATCTTTTTCATCTTGAAAATTGGGTCAACTGATGCCAGTCAAGTGGGGTGTGTGTGGCCCAATTAGTGGCAACGAGGGAGACTGTGGTTGGAGTCCCCTCGCTGTGTTTCTAAAAGAACCAAGATGAACAAGTCATGGCTCTCAGAGGACTTTTCTTCCCCTGGGTCAGCCAGGGGACGGGAAAGGCACGCGTATTTTTGAGAGTGCTTCATGCAAAGCATCTTTTTCTTTTTCAAAAGGGGGCTCAACCGATGCCAGTCAAGTGGGGTGTGTGTGGCCCAGTTAGTGGAAACGAGGGAGACTGTGGTTGGAGTCCCATCACTGTGTTTCTAAAAGAACCAAAATGAACAAATCATGGCTCTCAGAGGACTTTTCTTCCCCTGGTTGAGCCAGGGGACGGGAAAGGCACGCGTATTTTTGAGAGTGCTTCATGCAAAGCATCTTTTTCATTTTGAAAATTGGGTCAACTGTTGCCAGTCAAGTGGGGAGTGTGTGGCCCAGTTAGTGGAAACGAGGGAGACTGTGGTTGGAGTCCCCTCGCTGTGTTTCTAAAAGAACCAAGATGAACAAGTCATGGCTCTCAGAGGACTTTTCTTCCCCTGGGTCAGCCAGGGGACGGTAAAGGCACGCGTATTTGTAAGAGTGCTTCATGCAAAGCATCTTTTTCATCTTGAAAATTGGGTCAACTGATGCCAGTGAAGTGGGGTGTGTGTGGCCCAATTAGTGGCAACGAGGGAGACTGTGGTTGGAGTCCCCTCGCTGTGTTTCTAAAAGAACCAAGATGAACAAGTCATGGCTCTCAGAGGACTTTTCTTCCCCTGGGTCAGCCAGGGGACGGGAAAGGCACGCGTATTTTTGAGAGTGCTTCATGCAAAGCATCTTTTTCTTTTTCAAAAGGGGGCTCAACCGATGCCAGTCAAGTGGGGTGTGTGTGGCCCAGTTAGTGGAAACGAGGGAGACTGTGGTTGGAGTCCCCTCACTGTGTTTCTAAAAGAACCAAAATGAACAAATCATGGCTCTCAGAGGACTTTTCTTCCCCTGGGTCAGCCAGGGGACGGGAAAGGCACGCGTATTTTTGAGAGTGCTTCATGCAAAGCATCTTTTTCTTTTTCAAAAGGGGGCTCAACCGATGCCAGTCAAGTGGGGTGTGTGTGGCCCAGTTAGTGGCAACGAGGGAGACTGTGGTTGGAGTCCCCTCGCTGTGTTTCTAAAAGAACCAAAATGAACAAATCATGGCTCTCAGAGGACTTTTCTTCCCCTGGGTCAGCCAGGGGACGGGAAAGGCACGCGTATTTTTGAGAGTGCTTCATGAAAAGCATCTTTTTCTTTTTCAAAAGGGGGCTCAACCGATGCCAGTCAAGTGGGGTGTGTGGCCCAGTTAGTGGAAACGAGGGAGACTGTGGTTGGAGTCCCCTCGCTGTGTTTATAAAAGAACCAAAATGAACAAATCATGGCTCTCAGAGGACTTTTCTTCCCCTGGGTCAGCCAGGGGACGGGAAAGGCATGCGTATTTTTGAGAGTGCTTCATGCAAAGCATCTTTTTCTTTTTCAAAAGGGGGCTCAACCGATGCCAGTCAAGTGGGGTGTGTGTGGCCCAGTTAGTGGCAACGAGGGAGACTGTGGTTGGAGTCCCCTCGCTGTGTTTCTAAAAGAACCAAGATGAACAAGTCATGGCTCTCAGAGGACTTTTCTTCCCCTTGGTCAGCCAGGGGACGGGAAAGGCACGCGTATTTTTGAGAGTGCTTCATGCAAAGCATCTTTTTCTTTTTCAAAAGGGGGCTCAACCGATGCCAGTCAAGTGGGGTGTGTGTGGCCCAGTTAGTGGAAACGAGGGAGACTGTGGTTGGACTCCCCTCGCTGTGTTTCTAAAAGAACCACGATGAACAAGTCATGGCTCTCAGAGGACTTTTCTTCCCCTGAGTCAGCCAGGGGTTGGGAAAGGCACGCGTATTTTTGAGAGTGCTTCATGCAAAGCATCTTTTTCTTTTTTAAAAGGGGGCTCAACCGATGCCAGTCAAGTGGGGTGTCTGTGGCCCAGTTAGTGGAAACGAGGGAGACTGTGGTTGGAGTCCCCTCGCTGTGTTTCTAAAAGAACCAAAATGAACAAGTCATGGCTCTCAGAGGACTTTTCTTCCCCTGGGTCAGCCAGGGGACGGGAAAGGCACGCGTATTTTTGAGAGTGCTTCATGCAAAGCATCTTTTTCTTTTTCAAAAGGGGGCTCAACCGATGCCAGTCAAGTGGGGTGTGTGTGGCCCAGTTAGTGGCAACGAGGGAGACTGTGGTTGGAGTCCCCTCGCTGTGTTTCTAAAAGAACCAAAATGAACAAATCATGGCTCTCAGAGGACTTTTCTTCCCCTGGGTCAGCCAGGGGACGGAAAAGGCACGCGTATTTTTGAGAGTACTTCATGCAAAGCATCTTTTTCATCTAGAAAATTGGGTCAACTGATGCCAGTCAAGTGGGGTGTGTGTGGCCCAGTTAGTGGAAACGAGGGAGACTGTGGTTGGAGTCCCCTCGCTGTGTTTATAAAAGAACCAAAATGAAGAAATCATGGCTCTCAGAGGACTTTTCTTCCCCTGGGTCAGCCAGGGGACGGGAAAGGCACGCGTATTTTTGAGAGTGCTTCATGGAAAGCATCTTTTTCTTTTTCAAAAGGGGGCTCAACCGATGCCAGTCAAGAGGGGTGTGTGTGGCCCAGTTAGTGGAAACGAGGGAGACTGTGGTTGGAGTCCCCTCGCTGTGTTTCTAAAAGAACCAAGATGAACAAGTCATGGCTCTCAGAGGACTTTTCTTCCCCTGGGTCAGCCAGGGGACGGGAAAGGCACGCATATTTTTGAGAGTGCTTCATGCAAAGCATCTTTTTCTTTTTCAAAAGGGGGCTCAACCGATGCCAGTCAAGTGGGGTGTGTGTGGCCCAGTTAGTGGAAACGAGGGAGACTGTGGTTGGACTCCCCTCGCTGTGTTTCTAAAAGAACCAAGATGAACAAGTCATGGCTCTCAGAGGACTTTTCTTCCCCTGAGTCAGCCAGGGGTTGGGAAAGGCACGCGTATTTTTGAGAGTGCTTCATGCAAAGCATCTTTTTCTTTTTCAAAAGGGGGCTCAACCGATGCCAGTCAAGTGGGGTGTGTGTGGCCCAGTTAGTGGAAACGAGGGAGACTGTGGTTGGAGTCCCCTCGCTGTGTTTCTAAAAGAACCAAGATGAACAAGTCATGGCTCTCAGAGGACTTTTCTTCCCCTGGGTCAGCCAGGGGACGGGAAAGGCACGCATATTTTTGAGAGTGCTTCATGCAAAGCATCTTTTTCTTTTTCAAAAGGGGGCTCAACCGATGCCAGTCAAGTGGGGAGTGTGTGGCCCAGTTAGTGGCAACGAGGGAGACTGTGGTTGGAGTCCCCTTGCTGTGTTTCTAAAAGAACCAAAATGAACAATTCATGGCTCTCAGAGGACTTTTCTTCCCCTAGGTCAGCCAGGGGACGGGAAAGGCACGCGTATTTTTGAGAGTGCTTCATGCAAAGCATATTTTTCTTTTTCAAAAGGGGGCTCAACCGATGCCAGTCAAGTGGGGTGTGTGTGGCCCAGTTAGTGGAAACGAGGGAGACTGTGGTTGGAGTCCCCTCGCTGTGTTTCTAAAAGAACCAAGATGAACAAGTCATGGCTCTCAGAGGACTTTTCTTCCCCTGGGTCAGCCAGGGGACGGGAAAGGCACGCGTATTTTTGAGAGTGCTTCATGCAAAGCATCTTTTTCTTTTTCAAAAGGGGGCTCAACCGATGCCAGTCAAGTGGGGTGTGTGTGGCCCAGTTAGTGGAAATGAGGGAGACTGTGGTTGGACTCCCCTCGCTGTGTTTCTAAAAGAACCAAGATGAACAAGTCATGGCTCTCAGAGGACTTTTCTTCCCCTGAGTCAGCCAGGGGTTGGAAAGGCACGCGTATTTTTGAGAGTGCTTCATGCAAAGCATCTTTTTCTTTTTCAAAAGGGGGCTCAACCGATGCCAGTCAAGTGGGGTGTGTGTGGCCCAGTTAGTGGAAACGAGGGAGACTGTGGTTGGAGTCCCCTCGCTGTGTTTCTAAAAGAACCAAGATGAACAAGTCATGGCTCTCAGAGGACTTTTCTTCCCCTGGGTCAGCCAGGGGACGGGAAAGGCACGCGTATTTTTGAGAGTGCTTCATGCAAAGCATCTTTTTCTTTTTCAAAAGGGGGCTCAACCGATGCCAGTCAAGGGGGGTGTGTGTGGCCCAGTTAGTGGCAACGAGGGAGACTGTGGTTGGAGTCCCCTCGCTGTTTTTCTAAAAGAACCAAAATGAACAAATCATGGCTCTCAGAGGACTTTTCTTCCCCTGGGTCAGCCAGGGGACGGGAAAGGCACGCGTATTTTTGAGAGTACTTCATGCAAAGCATCTTTTTCATCTTGAAAATTGGGTCAACTGATGCCAGTCAAGTGGGGTGTGTGTGGCCCAGTTAGTGGCAACGAGGGAGACTGTGGTTGGAGTCCCCTTGCTGTGTTTCTAAAAGAACCAAAATGAACAAATCATGGCTCTCAGAGGACTTTTCTTCCCCTGGGTCAGCCAGGGGACGGGAAAGGCACGCGTATTTTTGAGAGTGCTTCATGCAAAGCATCTTTTTCTTTTTCAAAAGGGGGCTCAACCGATGCCAGTCAAGTGGGGTGTGTGTGGCCCAGTTAGTGGAAACGAGGGAGACTGTGGTTGGAGTCCCCTCGCTGTGTTTTACATGCTTTTAGAAGGGCATGACATGGCTTAGAGGTTGACTTTCAGCATCTGGAAACTGTTGGCTACCAAAATGCTGCCTTTCCAACCTTTTTAACCGAGGATTTTTGAGACCTTATGCCCATCGCAGTGCCCCAAGAGCCGATGCCCAGGCGCCACTCCTTCTCCTACAAAGGCGTGCACGCGCTACACCAGCATGTCGCACTAAACATCACTGATTCCTTGAGAAACTCTGTGTGACAGGGTGCATTTCACCACAGATAATTGGCCCAGTAAGCATGGACAGGGGCGTTACATGTCGCTGACTGGGCAATGGGTTACTGTGGGGAGAGATGGAGAAGGGTCTGCTGTACAAGTCTTGCCGTCCCCACGAGTTGTTTCAATCCTTCTTCTGTATGTAGAAGTTAATACACTGCTTCTGCCTCTTCAACCTCGTGTGGGTCCTCCACCTTGGCGCAAACCCT
Source organism: Anomaloglossus baeobatrachus (assembly GCF_048569485.1). Classification (NCBI taxonomy): domain Eukaryota; kingdom Metazoa; phylum Chordata; class Amphibia; order Anura; family Aromobatidae; genus Anomaloglossus; species Anomaloglossus baeobatrachus. Next base: position 500,336,068 of record NC_134354.1, read on the forward strand.
GTGTGGTCAGGCCACCCTTCCTTGTAACTGCGCACAAGGAATACCACACACCTCCTTACTATGCTGGCAGCAGAGCTCAATGCCATCAGGCGGTCAAAGGTTTACTTTGAAATGTATGGGAAATGTGAGTCACACCGCTGAGAAGTTGTGGACGGTTAGCTCTGGAGACCGAGTTTCATCAATGGTTGTCTCCACTCAACCAGCAGCCAGGGAAGGCCGGGTGCGACAATGATGCAAACATGGGTGCGGCCCTTCGCTGTGACAATGTGACACACGTGCCTTGTGTGGTTCACGTGTTGAACCTGGTTGTCCAGCAATTTTTAAAGCACTATCCTGGCCCACATGGCCTTCTGCAGAGAGCACGGTGTAACGCCTTCCTTGATCCACACACTCTGATGGGCTGTAAATGATAGGCTAGAGGGAAGCCACTCACCAAGCAGGACCCCTAGAACCCTGAAACCCTTTAACCCCTATACAGGGATTAAGAATTACACAGGGCCCAAGGTGATTAATACCTGTGGAAGGCTGCAGTTCCAGAGAATAGTAGTCAGGCAGGGTCAAAACATTAATTGAGGAACAGGAACAGAATGGGACGGCCAGGACTTAATCAGAAAACAAGCAGAGGTGAAATGCGGATCGGCCAACAAGGTACATAAACAGCAAGCAGGAAAAGTAGTCAGGTAACAAGCACACAAAATCATAAAACTGAACTGGGGGTAAAATTAACCAGAGGTTCATAGCTATGTCTGGGTGTGGTGTCTTCCCATTGGTTGTAGCTGAATGATGGTATTTCATCTGTGAGATACCCACCAGCTACATTCAGCCAGAGATTCTGCATCTGTCAAGGTAATGCAGCCCAGTGGGTGAGCATAACCTGCGTCCACCTGCGCCGCTGGCATCGACTCCTCTCCCATCATCAGCACTATGCATGAAAGGAACACGTTGTCACCTGGCGACCGGAGTACAAATTGACGGAGCGTACTCCGTTGGTGACTTAACTGCCGTGTGCGGCAATGATGCAAACCTGGCTGCGGGCCATCGTCAGGGCAATGTGACACATGTGTTGAACCTAATTCTCCAGCAATTTTTAAAACACCATCCCGGCCTACATGGCCTTGTGCAGCGGGCACGCTCGCTATGTGCTCACTTCCATCGTGCACACACAGCAGCTCAACAACTTTCGTCGCTACAGAAGTCTTTAGGTCTGGTGGTTAAACGCCTGAAATGCGATGTGCCGACACGCAGGAATTTGAATCTGCACATGTTTCAGCGTTTGTGGCAGCACCGCCGAACCCTGCTGCAATATGTTATGACATATAGCCTGGGATAACTTGATCCAGAGGTGGTGCAGATCACGCTGCTGGAGTGGTGTCAGATCAAGGACCTATGCACCCTGCTACACAGTTTACAAATGTCGACGAAGATGTTTAGCACTGGCAATGTCATTCTCAGCGTGACAATTCTGGTCATCTACATGATGGAGCACACTGTAATTATTATTCGGAGTCAGGTGTTGGGACAAGAGGAAGGGGAGGAAGTACAGGAGGAGTCATATGCGGAAGGGATAACAAGATCTACGAGGTCCAGATGGTCAGCGGCACCTATGCGGCAGTCATGGTGAGGGAGAGGGATTAACAAGGGCGCATAGTATCAGCAAAAAGTGTTGAGGAAGGTGCAGGAGCCCATGAAGAAATGGAGGACGAACTGGCGATGGGCATGGAAGACTCAGCAGATGAGTGAGAGCTTGCTCACATTTCGGTTGTGCGAGGTTGTGGGGAGAGGGCAGAGGAAGGAGGCATGATTCTCACCTCTCTGCCACCAACACACCAAGGACTTGGTCCTCCTGGATGCACAAGACACATGAGCGCCTTCTTGCTGCACTACCTACAACATGACCCTCGGATTATACGAATTCGAAGTAATCCTGAATACTGGGTTGCCACACTGTTAGATCCCCGGTACAAGACAAAATTTGGCGAAATAATTCCTGCCATAGAAATGGACGCACGTATACAGGAGTATCTGCAGAATGTGGTACGCAATCTTAGATCTGCTTTTCCACTAAACACCAGTGCTGCACAGAGTGAATCTCAACGCTTTGTCATGGATAGGAGGAAATGGTCTTTTACTTGTCCACATCTGAGGGACCGAGGGTTGGCTGCTGTGCTGAGATGGCGTTGAGTACGGTGTCCCTGCAGAGTTGCACTTTTGGTCATATACCAAAATGAGTTGAAAAAGGACAGATGCTGGTGGAAAGGGGAACAGGTGTGTTGGAAAGGGGAAAAAAGTTTTGGTCCGTGGATTTGGTGGTTAAGCAACAGTAACATTTGCTGAAGAAACACCATCTGTTACAGTGGGACTGGCAGATTTGGATAAGGTGGTATATACTATGTTACCGCTATATAACGAAAATTAATAAGAAAAGAAAGAGAAAGGTATATATCCCCATCAGCAGTCAGTGTCCACCGTGCTCCCAGTTGGAAAAGGAGAGGTTGGCAACTGGAAGGTTTGGTGGAGGATACAGAGCTGTGTGGCTATGAAACTAATAGTAGCCTGAACCGAGTTAGACGCCATTCGGATCTGGAGACTGGGAGCCCTGTTAGCATCACAGGGTCCACATGCCCACCCAGCCCAGGAACTCCCTGTTAACAACACAGGGGCCATTGAGTACGCTGACCGTGTGCGTAGGGGCCACACCTGTGGACAGCAGGCGCATCAGCAGCAGCAAGCCTGTTAATGCCACTGGGCTGCACAAGCAGGACTGGTAGGACAGGAGCTGGTCTTAACCGTTCTGCGTTACCAACTGTGGTGGTGGCCTGCATCGACACCCTATCCCTGCCTACCTCTGGCCTAAAGCTGCAATGGTTTCAACACATGGAGGTGTGCTCTTTCGGAGCATAATAGAAGACTGCGCACCTCCTTGTTGGCTCCAGCCCCTTTTATAACCTGGGTCTGCCCCAAACCAGGGTGAACCACAATGCACCTCCTGGAGACAAAAGTAGAGTGACACGTCATGAGTGGCATAACTAGTGTCCTATTTGGAACCGCAACTTCAATGATGACCTCATGGCTGCCATGACCCAAACACCTCACCAGTCATCGTCTGACCATCAATAATGCGGTGACAAGTCATAGGGGTGGGCCTCTGCAAGCCATTTGGGAGGACACCTGATGCCCTGTGGTCTATATGGGACCCCCACATCAGGGGCAGGGCCAAAGAGTTCATTACCGGACCTAGTCTCTGATGCAGTAAGTGCCTGAGCATGCTCAGTAGCATGAAATACAGTCTCTGAAAAAAGACTATCAGCTTTAGCATGGTGTCTAGGCACAAAACAGGACTTAGACCCGGCACGGAATGCAAGTACCTGTGCAAAGAGGCTTTTCACACTTAGTGTAGGAGCATGCGCTGTATCCCGAAATGAAGACTTAGCGTCAGCAATGGCACAGTCAGGCTGAGCATACTCACTAGGCGAAACACTGTAGTTAGGCTGCAGCTGGGGTACATCGGCACACGCATGCACACTAGCTGCCTCTCCACACTTAGACGTGGAGGAGAAATTGCTCTTCGGGTGTGAACTTGGAGATGCTGTCTATGAACAGAAGGAAAAGCTAAAGGAAGCCTCACTTTCTATCCCTCCGAATTATCAAATGCAGCAATGAATTTCCTGAGTTTGCTATAACATTAGCGTAGCAAAATGTGCATGAGGGTGTCATGTAGAGGTGCTAGAAATAGCTTGGCACCAGTGGGGCACTAATGGAATACAACAGCCAGTTCTATGATGCCACTAAATGGCAGTATTTTTTGCTATCATTATAGCTTATTAAAAACAGAGCAGGAGGGTGTCATGCACAGGTGCTAGAAATAGCTTGGCACCAGTGGGGCACTAATGGAATACAACAGCCAGTTCTATGATGCCACTAAATGGCAGTATTTTTTGCTATCATTATAGCTTATTAAAAACAGAGCAGGAGGGAGTCATGCACAGGTGCTAGAAATAGCTTGGCACCAGTGGGGCACTAATGGAATACAACAGCCAGTTCTATGATGCCACTAAATGGCAGTATTTTTTGCTATCATTATAGCTTATTAAAAACAGAGCAGGAGGGTGTCATGCACAGGTGCTAGAAATAGCTTGGCACCAGTGGGGCACTAATGGAATACAACAGCCAGTTCTATGATGCCACTAAATGGCAGTATTTTTTGCTATCATTATAGCTTATTAAAAACAGAGCAGGAGGGTGTCATGCACAGGTGCTAGAAATAGCTTGGCACCAGTGGGGCACTAATGGAATACAACAGCCAGTTCTATGATGCCACTAAATGGCAGTATTTTTTGCTATCATTATAGCTTATTAAAAACAGAGCAGGAGGGTGTCATGTAGAGGTGCTAGAAATAGCTTGGCACCAGTGGGGCACTAATGGAATACAACAGCCAGTTCTATGATGCCACTAAATGGCAGTATTTTTTGCTATCATTATAGCTTATTAAAAACAGAGCAGGAGGGTGTCATGCACAGGTGCTAGAAATAGCTTGGCACCAGTGGGGCACTAATGGAATACAACAGCCACTTCTTGTATGCCACTAGGTACACTGAGTGTTTGCTAGTATAATGGCTTAGTAAAAAAGAGTTTGAGTGTGCAATGCAGGCAGACGTGCTGCAAATATCTTTCCACTAGTGTGACTACACAAAAGTCCAATAGCCTAGTTTAGGATGCCACTAGGTACACTGACTGTTTGCTAGTATAATGGCTTAGTTAAAAAGAGTTTGAGTGTGCAATGCAGGCAGACGTGCTGCAAATATCTTTCCTTTAGTGTGACTACACAAAAGTCCAATAGCCACGTTTAGGATGCCACTAGGTACACTGACTGTTTGCTAGTATAATGGCTTAGGTAAAAAGAGTTTGAGTGTGCAATGCAGGCAGACGTGCTGCAAATATCTTTCCACTAGTGTGACTAGACAAAAGTACAATAGCCACGTTTAGGATGCCACTAGGTACACTGACTGTTTGCTAGTATAATGGCTTTGTTATAATGAGTTAGAGTGTGCAGAGGACAGGAGGGTACAGTGCCAGGATTGTGGGGCTCTGGGTAGAGGAATGGAAGCCTGCCTTTCTATTCCCTCCTAATGGGGAAATGCAGCGACGAAATCCCTGACCTTGGCTACACAGACGCTGTCTCTGTTTTCAGGACCTGTCACCTATGGCTCTGACCCTGCCGGTACGAGCCCTTAAAAGGACTGATAGAAAGTGCTCTCCCTAAGCTATCTAGCGCTGTGTATGGAGCGCATACAGCAGTATCGGCGATAGGACAAAGGACGGAGCTGCGCCAGTGATGTCTGACACCAAGGACGCAGAAGAGATAATGGCGTCCGGACGGGCAGATACTCGTTTTTATAATGCAGGGACATGTGACATGGACATCCTATCACACATGCCGTTGCTTCTCTGGCTAAAAGTCCACTTAGCTGTGTGTGTGTCTGGGATTGGCTGACATGCTGGCCCGCCCCACAAGACGCGCGCGCTTAGGGAAGGAAGACAAGGAAAAAAAAAAAAATGGCGATCGCCATTATACAAACAGCAGTGATCTGAAGGCGCTGTTCCCGCACACTATACACTGAAATGTCATAATAGTGTGAGTCACAGAGTGACTTACACTATTACAGCGGAAAGCCAGCTAGGAATTAGCTGTTTTTTTGCTGCTAGAACCGTTCTCGAACGTTTCTAGAACTATCGAGCTTTTGCAAAAAGCTCGAGTTCTAGTTCGATCTAGAACAGGCCCCAAAATCACTCGAGCCTAGAACTGGAGAACCTCGAACCGCGAACCGCGCTCAACTCTACTCTCTACACCATGTATGATCAGATTACTTGATGATATATGTTGATAGATTGGGCATTTCTGAATGTGGCGATACCAAGTATGTGTATGTTTTTAATATCATTGGTTCATTTTCAATGGAACAAAAGGGGTGATGATTAGTGATGGCTGGAACCGGACTGTTAAAGTCTGGATCTGCGTGATTTCAAACTAACCTGAGAGCTAGGCCAGGACCCGGGATTTTGGATGTTGATCCAGATCTGGCAACTCAGGAAATAACAAAAAATAAGGGAAAAATAAAGAAAATAAGAATGAAGCAAGCGCATCATACTTACCGAGGCTCTGGCATGGCTGTAGCTGATCCCGTGGCTGCCCATTTACTTCCAGGGCCGCTCCTTACCTTTATTGCATATGCACTGTTTTCCCAACCCACCAGCTGTCCTGGTATCTGTGATTAGTTGCAGCCAGACGTGCTCCCAGTCTGTCTGCTTGCAACCAATCACAGGTGCTGTCTGCGGGTCTATTGCACAGTAAAAATAAATAAATAAAATATTTGGCTTAGGGTACTCCCATATTATGACACCCAGCACAGATAAAGCATATGACATACGACTACAGGCTGCAGCCCCTAGCCGTGCGCTTATCTTGTCTTATCAATGAGACCCCCCCCATTATTAATCTGTATGAAAAAGTAAATAAACACAAACAAAAAAATCCTTCATGTGACATAAAATACAAAAAAAACACCTTTTTTCACCACTTTATTAACCCCATAAACACCCCTGCAGTCCCATTGTAAACCACGATGATTCCAGCTCTGCTACATATCTGAAGTCACAGAGCGCATTCATGGAACGTGACTGCACGCTGTAACTTTAGGCAGAAAGTGAGCTACACGATCAGTGGTGACATCACTCAGGTGATTTGCGGTTACAGCTGGAGGTTCCCACAGTCCGCCACCTGTTACCTCACCTCAGATGAGACCTGCATCTCTTTCTGCGTTTTTTCTGCCAGGAGATGTATATTTGGTGCTGAAATTATTACATTATATTGTTGCACACTTCCTTGCAAAAAACGGCATCACTACCGTATGCAGTTGTGATACATTTTTTTTCCAGGAAGTGTAGAGTGGGTGCATTAATATGGTGTTAAAATTTAATCACAAAGTCTACATTTCTTGGCTTAAAAAGGCAAAATAAAAAAGGTTTGAAGCAATTTCGGTGCAGTTTTCTGCAAGGAGGTGCAAATTTGGTGCTGAAATGTCTGTACCAGATTTCAGCACCAAGTTTGCACCTCCTGGCACAAAAAAAATATTTTTTTGCATTTTTGGGCCAAGAGATAGAAATTTGGTGATTAAATTTTTTGCACCATATTAATGCACTCAATTTACAAATCCTGGCACAAAAAATAGATCAAAACTGCATGCGGTATAATGCGGTAGTGATGAGATTTTTTGACAGGTGGTGTAGAATGAGTGTAGGAATATAGTGTAAAGAGTTCAGCACCAAATCTGCATCTCTTGACAAAAAAGTATTTCTGTCAGGAGATGCAAGTGAGTTTAATGAGTTCAACTGAGGTCCTCTGAGGTCAAGTTACCTGTGATCACAGATGGAGAACTCCAGCTGTGACAGCAAACAACCTGAGTGATGTTACTGCTCATTGCTGAGGCTCATTCATGCTCTGCCTGAAGCTCAAAGTGGGAAATCATGTTCCATGGTCACACGCTGTCAGTTGAGATGTAGCAGAGCTAAAATCGTAGTGGGACCTCGTGTGGATTACATCAGACCTGCAGAGGATTTTTGGGGTTAACAAAGTAGTGAAAGAGGGTTTTTCTTTGTATTTTTTTGTCAAATAAAGGATATTTTTAGTGTTTGATCTTATTTACTTTGACTTACAGATTAGTAATAGGGAGTCTCATACACCCGCCCCATTACTAATCTAGGGTTTAGTGGCATCTGTGGGCTGCCATTAGCCTCCTTTATTACCGCGATTGCCACCGCACCAGTACAAATGCGAAGAGCTGGGTAAAGTGCTGGGATTAGTGCATCTATTGAATTCAACAATTCTGGGCTGCTGAAGGCTGCTATTTTTAGGCTGGGGTGGGCCAATATGCATTGGTCTCCCCAGCGTTAAAATACTAGCCTCCAGCTGTCAGGCTTTATCTTGGCTGGGTATCAAAATTGGGGGGACCGCACATGATTTTTTGAAATTATTTATTTTAATAATTAAAAAAGTCACATGTGGTTCCTCTTATTTTGATACAAAGCCAAGATAAGCACACACCAGGAATTTGAGCCTTCAGCCATATGCTTTATCTATGCTTGGTATTATAATATTGGTGACTCTACGCTATTTTTTTATTTATTCATTTTTACATTATGATAGACATGCAGACTGGGTCTGTGATTGGAAGCATCAGACATGCCGTCACTCTGGGTGGGGTGTGTTTGACTGCATCCAATCACAGACGCCGGTGTGTGGAGAAAAAAGTACATATGCAATAAAGGCTAATACATGGCCCCAGAAATGAATGGAAGGCCTGAAAGCAGTTTATAGCTGCGGTGCGGTGCCCTGGTACGTACAATGCGCTTTCTCCTATCCCTCCTACTGTTTGACTATGAGCAACTGTCTTGAAAGAGAGCTTACTAAGATAAAAGATAGCATCTATGTGACATTAATACATTCTAGTTTTAGAGTTCCTAAAGGGGTTTTCCACTGGAAAATAAACAATAAAATCAGCTAAATTAGTGAAATCAAATACACTGTACAAAATTGATTATTACATCCTCAAGAAGGAAAAATCATGGAATTAAAGAAGTCACGGGATGGGTAAACAGAGTAATGATATGTAAATGATGAAAAAATTGTAGCTACATTTTTAAACTTCTTAATTTATTGATTGTTGAGTAAAAGCACCACATGTAACGTACTTGGCAGGCTATCAGTGGGGTTATTAATGGTTGATTTTAAACCATATGAAAATTAAATCAGATGAGGAAATATTGCAAAAAGACTGAAAAAACCCTCTAAAACAGATAATTTATTAAGAATTATTTAAAAGTGCTTAATGTAAAAAAAAATAGAACAATAAAGCTACAACAGACAATAGAATGGAATAGTTGCTCAAAGAAAGGTGAAGAAGCCTCCCTTCAATATTATAAGAAGCGCCGACTTCAGTTTGCAAAAAAAGTACTAAAAGTGGAGAGTAGAAGGAAACTGGAAACAGGTGATTGGGATAGATGAGAGAAAAGTCAATAGACTAGGCTCTTATGTGTGCAAATAGGTCTGGAAGAAAAAAGGAAAAAAAGAAGCTAACGGATTAAGAAATTGGAGGAACGGTCAAGTTTATTGGAAGAAACCTGATGATATGGAGTAGTTCCCCAGCCAAAGATGTTGAATTCTTGACCAGAATTGATGGAGGTCTCATTGCTGAGTCATATGTAAGTATCCTACAAGACGAGATACTTGTACACTCTAATACTATGGGTATGAAAAGGATGAAATGGTATTACAATAGGAAAATGACCCTAAGCATACGTCGAGATTGGTGACAAAATGGTTCAATGACAATGACGTAGATGTGCTGGATTGGCCCCCACAATTCCCATATCTAAACCCAATTGAAAACTTCTGGTTAGAGTTAAAGAAAAAGCTATATATATACAGTATATATATATATATATATATATATATATATATACAGTATATTCAAGAAAGTTGACCTGTATGCACCAACATTGGGATGTGCAAAAAAAACTTGGGATCATATTTTGATCCAGACATGCTTAAATCTGATTGAGAGCATGCCCAAAAGGATTCAAGCAGTGTTGAAAGCTAAAGGTGGATTCACAAACCTGCTACTAGAGGGTTTCAGTCACTTTGGAACAACACACCATTTTTGCAAAGTCAGAAAAACTAGAAAGTTAGGCTGCCGGTTAAATAGGGTTTATCAGATAGTTAAGGAAATCAGCACCAGGTGCCAGATTAACACCAATTATTTGCAGGTATCTGGAAGTGTTCTTTAATTTTGATCAGTGTTCTTTTTAATTTATCTCATTAACATTTTAAATATGTGCTTTGGAATAAATTTAATGTATGAAATTAGCTTAAAATACTGCGAGTTTACTAATGTTAGGATATAATCACATAGGACTACACAATGACCTTAACATTTAGAAAATTGTGCGTTGTTCTCTAATTTTGATCTCTAGTGTATATTGTTCCTGTTGTTGTAAATATTTTTTCCTGGAAAACGTCTTTAAAGCAAAATGCTCTTAAATCTTAGGCACAACCTTCAGAGAACTTGCTGTGTCAAGTTGTTAAAATAGTATAAAAGGTATATTTAACACATCTACACTTTTTCTCTTAAGTAATGTCAGTCATTTGTTCAGGGTCAAAAGTGCTGACTCTAAGGAAAAGATATCTACACATGTATGTATGATATTCATAGCCATCATAAAATGTCAAGTCTATACTGTGACAAACATTACGAAAGATATAGACTAACAATTACAGAGACTTTATCCAAAACATTCCTCCTCCCTTTTGCAGCACTAAGCAATACTATGAACACCTGGAAATGTATGCGAGATGAGATGTTAATAATGCCTGTGGCGCCTCCGCACTGCAGCAGAAGACTGGACTTCAAACACTTAAACATATCTTTCCATAAATGTTTAATGAATACTAAACACAACAATAAATTAGCAAGTGTTTTTATCCCTATGAACATGGATTTTTACTTGGGTCATAAAACTTTAAGATCTAGGTAGCTAGCTTATTACTGCAGATCTATATAGCATTGATGGCTGAAATTAGTGCACATAGACAGTACTGTAGATGGTTTTTAACATTTTAGAATGTCAACTGCTGATATCTTTACAGGCAAACATCCGCAACATTTTTGTGTTTTAAAGAGGACCAGACAACAAATCAAGAATGGCTAGTTTTTTGTTTTTTTACTTTATTTTGTTCCCGCTGATCCTTTGAGTATTAAATTAAAAAAAAAAAACAATTCTCCATATAGTTTCAGATAAATGGGCCATTTTATGTATTGATAATAATAATCTAAAGCAGACTAAAATAGGCTGCAGAGAATTATGCAAGCAATACCCCCATGATAAAAAGCATGAAAATTAGTATTAAATAAAATGCCCATATGGCTGGAACATTATGACATTTAAGGCTACTTTCACATTTCCGTTTTTTACCTTGTCACAATCCGTCGCCTTGAGAAAATATGATATCCTGCAAAATATTTTGTAGGATTCAGTTTTTCCCCATAGAATTCCCCACGGATTGCGACTGATGGCATTGCATTGCATCTGTCTCGCGACGCATCAGAGGTGGAATGACTGACCCTCGAACAGAATCAATGCAGAATGTAATGTTTGTCGAAAAAACGGACAGCAACGGACGTCGTTTGGTATACTGGAAGCATATGGGCTTGGAATCTGTCGGAATCAGTCAAATGATGGATTCCAGTGATATATCTGTCTTTTAGAAACTGAGCATGCTCAGATGTGTAAATTCCTTACTGGATAAAAATCTCTCTCTCTCGCTCTCTCTCCCCTCCAATGGGTTCATATGGTTTTTGTATGGTGGATATCCTTTCCCAAAAACCTATAGTACAACGGATCCGTCTTTTCACAGGATCCATCGCATCCTTTTTACCACTATCTGTAATGGATCAGTTGCATTAGTCACAAAACCGATTGTGACTGAGGGTAAAAGACGAAAATGTGAAAGTAGCCTTAAAAAAAAGCTCAGGAGTGCAGCAGAAATAAATTAAGAGTAGAGATAAGAAAACCTAAACGGTAAAGTTCAGGGTTCGCACCTAATACTGTGTGTCTGGTTCTCAGACCCAAACACAGACTGTTAGGGTAAGTTCACACAGTGCATTTTTCGCGGCGTTTTTGCGCAGTTTTCGGGTGCGTTTTTGCTCAGAAAACTGCATGACTTTGCTTCCCCAACAAAGTCTATGGGTTTTCATTTTTGCTGTCTGCACCCAGCGTTTTTTTTCAGCTGCGTTTTTGTGGTGCCACAAAAACGCAGCATGTCAATTATTCCCGCGTTTTTCACTGCGCTTTTCATCCATTGAGTGCAATGGGATGTTGAAAGACGCAATGAGAAACGCAAATAGCAGCGTTTTGGTGCGTTTTGGTGCGTTTCTAAGACCAAAAACGCAGCTATAAACGCAGGAGGTGGGTAGTAAAGTGACGTGTACAGGAAGAGGATTCCTTCTGTCAGTAAATACAGAAGCGTGAATCCTCCCGTTACCGTCACTGCCGCGTCCACCTCCCGTCCTGTGCATGTATACTGCCGTGCGGCGCCATGTCTGGGCGGGAGGTGGAAGCGGCTGCGAAAACAAAAGTGAACAGTAGAAAAAAAAAAAAAAAGTTATACTCACCTGTCTGCAGACTTCCGGTGCCATGCCCGCTCCCATCTCCTCTCACGGTATCGCCGCTCCAGCTGTGTGCAGACGGCCGGGAAACCTCCGATGGATGCAGTACCTGGCGATGGATCACCTGACGCATCAGGTGATCGTAAGTATCGCGGTGACGCGGGCGCCCGGCCGGTTTAACCTATCAGTGGATGCTGTCAGGAGACTTCATCCCTGATTACCGGCAGCTGCTGCAGCGATCGGACAGGATCAGACTCCCGCCCCATCGCTCCAGGAGCTGCCGGTAATCAGCACAGACGTGAGTATTTTTTTTTTTTTTTTTGCACTGATGCATCAGCTGATTGTATAAACGGCTTTTATACAATCAGCTGATGTGTGATGTGATTCAGCCCCTAGAACCTGACACATCATCTGATCGCTTTGCCTTCCAGCAAACCGATCAGATGATATTGGATCCGGATTGGACGGCGCCGGACCCATGACCCAGGATTACTGCGGAGGGGGGTTCTTTATTTAAATAAAGATGGAGTCACTAATTGTGTTGTGTTTTATTTCTAATAAAAATATTTTTCTGTGTGTTGTGTTTTTTTTTATCTTTACTAGAAATTCATGGTGGCCATGTCTAATATTGGCGTGACACCATGAATTTCGGGCTTAGGGCCAGCTATACAGCTAGCCCTAACCCCATTATTACCCAGCGAGCCACCCGGCATCAGGGCAGCTGAAAGAGTTGGATACAGCGCCAGAAGATAGCGCTTCTATGAAAGCGCCATTTTCTGGGGTGGCTGCGGGACTGCAATTCACAGCGGGGGTGCCCAGAAAGCATGGGCACCCTGCACTGTGGATTCCAATCCCCAGCTGTCTAGTTGTACCCGGCTGGACTCAAAAATTGGGCGAAGCTCACATCATTTTTTTTTTAAATTATTTCATGAAATTCATGAAATAATTAAAAAAAAAAAGGGCTTCCCTATATTTTTGGTTCCCAGCCGGGTACAAATAGGCAGCTGGGGGTTGGGGGCAGCTCGTACCTGCCTGCTGTACCCGGCTAGCATACAAAAATATGGCGAAGCCCACGTCATTTTTTTTGTTTGGGGGGGGCAAAGAAATCCTGCATACAGTCCTGGAAGGAGGATGCTGAGCCTTGTAGTTCGACAGCTGTTGTCTGCTCTCCTGCATACACTATTGGATGGAGGATGCTGAGCCTTGTAGTTCGACAGCTGCTGTCTGCTCTCCTGCATACACTATTGGATGGAGGATGCTGAGCCTTGTAGTTCGACAGCTGCTGTCTGCTCTCCTGCATACACTATTGGATGGAGGATGCTGAGCCTTGTAGGTCTGCTCCCCCTGACTCTCCTTCAAGCATACAGTCCTGGATGGAGTATGCTGAGCCTTGTAGTTCTGCAGCTGTCTGCTCTTCTGCATACACTAGTGGAGAATGAAGAACACATTGAAGAAGGAAATGACATCAGACCTTTTTTTTTGTTCACTGATAAAAAACGCATAAAGACGCAGTGAGCAAAAACGCAGCAAAACGCAGCAAAAAAATGCACCAAATCGCGGCAAAACGCGTGCGTTTTTTGCCGCGTTTTTTTGACGCAGGTGCGCTTTTGTGCGGTTTTTGCCGCAAAAAACGCACAAAAACGCAGCGTCAAAAAAACGCAGTGTGTGAACCTAGCCTTACCTGTTCGTCCAGTTCCTGTTTGGTTTTGTAATCTAAACAAAGCTTTTGAAAAACTGCAGAGCAAACAATTAGCAACCTTTATCAGTGTGGGCACTTCCGGCCCCATGTCAAGTAAAGGCATGGCTATGATTAGTTGGCGCACTACTTAAAAAAAAATGAAATGGAAAAAATGATGCGGGATCGTGCCTTACTTTTGATAACAAGTGAGGGTAATACAGACAACTATAGGCGGCAACCCCCAGCGGTATGCTTTACTGTGGCTGGTTATCAAAAATAGAGGGATCTCACTGGTTTTTTAGAGTTATTTTAATTAAAAATGTCATGGGCAAACAGCTGGGGGCTGGTATTATCAGGCTGTGAAAGCTCATAGTTATTGACCCCTCCCAGCCTGAAAATAGCAGCCTTCAGCTGCCCTAGAATATACACATCCATTAGATGTGCTAACTCTGGCTCCTCCCAATTGTCCTGGTGTTGTGGCAATCGGCGTAATATAAAGAGTTGATGATAGCTGTGATTTGTCAACATCATTATTTTTATTTTTTTTACACTACAATATAGCAAAACTGCTCTGCAGCCAATCCCAGATGCCAACACAGAGAGTGGGGGACATGTATTATAGTCTGCAACTTATCACAAACACTGGCACAGAGGGTGGAAGAGGGAAGCAGTGAATATTTATGTAGTTTAAAAGGGCCAGCAAAAGAGTCTTACTGCTATGTATTGTTTGGAGAAACACGGTATGTATAATTGTCCTTCTCTTTCCCCCATTTTGCTTCCTTTTGCTGCTCATTTGCCCTCACTACAGCCATTTTACAGCCATTTTTCAGCACAGAAATTTTGGATCCCATTGACTTGTATTGGGTTCGTTGTCTATGGTCAAGTTCGGGTCAATTCTGGGTTCCCGAACCAAACTTTTTTTCAAGTATGTGCAAATCAGAGTATCCAGAGGCCTGCTTATCTCTAATCAAGAGCTAAAAACTGGTCATTTATGACCTGGTGACAGGTCCTCTTTAAATGTTTTTGTCTCTTGCATTTGTCTTTAGGGTATATAACTATCATTAGACTTTTTAAAATAGACTGCTTCTGCCCATTATATGACTCGTATCCTGAATTTTTCACGAGTTTTACTTTATTTATTTTCTCTTTTTCTCTAATTTAAGTGAGTGGAGACTTGCTGATATGATAACTTGTAGAGATTAGCGGATCAGAAAAATGTAGAATTCGCCTGACTGCTTTTTTTTCACATGAAATTTGATTTATGGAGAATGCTCCCAGTGAAGCCATGTCAATTTATTTTGTATGCTAGTTGCATATGGAAGAGATTAGGAGGAAATTAACCCCCAAGCACTCCAAAAAAAGACAAGCTTTATGGGCAAGCTTGTCTTCTGTTGTATCTATGTTTAGGTTTGGTTATGAAATTTTTCTATTGAAGTCATTGTGGTAAAACACAACAATACCCTAAAGCAATCTGTGATTTATAATAACTAAATCAATGAAACAACATAAATAGACAGCTAAAGCAATATGAAAACCAGAAAAAGGATGCAGAGTTCAACAATAGTTGATAAACTGACATTCCATAACCCTCCCTAAAAATGACCTTGTATGAACCATATGGTCTAGGAACAGAATTGTAAATTGAAAAATTAAGTAACAGTTTAGAACTAAAGTAATCAATTTTACGGTTTAACTGTTTTATGAGTGGGAGTATTCTAATATATTGTAAATGTGAAGCATAGAAGAATATACTAGACTCAATATAAATCATAAAAGAAAACTGATAAGAGATGGTTTAACTTGTTCTATAAATGTCATGGAAAATTTGATCACATAGCTCACGATATAAATGACATTTTTATTTTAGGATTAACAAATAAGAAATCATTTATAAATGTTCTGGCTCTAAAAGTCATTTTCCAATAAACCATTATTAAAAAAAGTGTGTAAATATCATTTGTAATCCAGGATTGAATACTTTGATGAGATTGAATACTTTCACTGACATGTGGAGTAACATGAGCTGATAGTTACGTAGACAGAGAAAAGGTATTGACTGACATATTTATTTAACTTCATCAGTCAATATTTTTCATCAATGTTAAATTTGAATGTGTTAGTTAGGAAATTAAATTATTAAGTCCACCATCAAAGGGTTCAAAGAGCTCAACGTATTGATTACAGATGATCCAATCTTCCAAAGTTTGATACAGGCATATTCACTTAAATTGGCTAGCTGGTTCTATTCTGAATACAATCAAATCTGCACTCAAAAGAGGTTTGTTGCCTCTCTTCCATAGCATAATAAACAGAGGGCTGGAAAGGGGCCAAAAATAATGAAAGATTATACTCACTTGTTCTGCTACCACAACTCCCTGCCCGGTCCTCCATTGGCTTTGGATCGGTCTTTGAATCAGTCTTTGGCCCATATTGAATCAAGTATTTGGCCTCATGTGGTCATGTGGAGACGCAACATGTCAATGATGTGTGCTGAGCCATGTGGTCACAAGGGGGTCAAAAACCATGTGAGATCTGAAGAGCAACTGAATATCTGGACTAAAGATTGATCCATTGGCCAATCCAAAGACTAATCTGAAGCCAAATCCAAACCAAACAAAGGAACAGGATGGGAGCTGTAGTGGCAAGACATTTGTAAGACGGGCCTAGAACCTGTGAGTACAATGATTTATATTTTTTTTTACCTCCTTCATGGCCTTTGACAAAATAATTATTATTTTGGTATATTCAATATTTTCACCTCTAGTATTCATATTCAGTAAGGATGAGGTACAATATATTTATTTGAAAGGAAGTAAGGAGAACCTACCATGGGCATTGGATGACAATAATCCAGTAAATATATACAAATCATTCAACAAATTCAAAACCTCTGATGTATACATATATATTTGGAGAAATTTAGATAGACTGGGGCCAATGCCTCTAATATTTGCTAAATTACCACTTCTGACAGCCAAATGTTTAACACTGCCTTTCACTTGTAGTGTTGTTTTAAGGCCTTTTTAGAAATGAGACTTGATGAGTACTAGGAAAACTCTTGCATAAGTAGAGGAGTACTCACCTTCTTCTTCTTTCTTGCAGCTTCCTGTTGATTGTATTCCAACGAGAATTTAGGGTATCCAAATTATCTTTAATACGAGCAGCGTCAGCAGGTGAGGACTGCTCAACAATCTCTCCGCCAGATACATTCAGTGTTTTCACAACAGCTAGCTGCTCTGCTATGCCATCTTCAAGTGCCTGAGGATAGAAAAATATACGTTATAAATATCATAGACTAATGATTTACACAGTTGCCAAACATTGTCAAAGTATCTGCAACATATTTGTTGTAATCTTGAATTTGAGATATTTTTTTTTTTACCACCAATAGAAATAGAATTAAAATATGTTTTAAACTGTGGATGGAATATATTAATGCTTGTACTTGACTTTTTTGGCATTTAAAATGACTACAATTTTGAAGAACAACCTTTTTTTGCAGATATTTACAACTTTATATTTTTTGGACTTCTCTCATCAATTTTCAAAAGTGAGAAGAAAAGCAAGTGAAATTTAAGGGCCTTCAGGGGCCTAACAGATTTACTTTATTTTACTCCATACACTGGTCTTAAGTAATGCGTAAAACTAGATATCATTATGCCAGAAAAATAGTAGGTAAAAATGACCCAAATGTCTTAGTAGTGTGTATTTCTTAGTAATGTGCTGGTTTAAGTTTGGCATATAAAACAATAGTCTTAATAAATTTGCTCTCTTGCATATTATAGTGTCAGGGCAATTGGATATAATAGCCTCCCAAAAATCCTGAACCTTAGAGAGATGAACCTTAAAACTTGTAACCCCTTCAAAACATGTGCCATACGGGCATGGTGTAGTAAAATTAGTTTCCGCATACCGGTCATATATGTTTGACACACATCAAATGCAGCCGGTATCAGAGACAATCTATGTGCTCAATAGTGATCCAAATGGTTTGCAAAGTCACTTTCTTCTGTTACCTATTCTGCTCCCCTGTTATCTGATGGTGGAATCTTTTGCTTGCTTTGACGCTTTATGGCTGCCATTTTAGTACTTTTGTTTGGAGTAGATGTACTCGTATGTCTGTCATTGTTCTGTATGTTGACAAGGAAAATATTTTCTGTAATTCAAATGTATGAATGTGACAGGTCGATAGATAGATAGATAGATAGATAATAATGGATAGATAGATAATAGATAGATGGATAGAGGGATAGATAGATATATACTATAGATAGATGGTATATAGATAGAAAGAGTAGATATAAATAGATAATAGATAGATGATTGAGTTGATATAAATAGATAGAAAGTTGATATAAATAGATAGAAAGTAGATAGTGTAAATAGAAAAAGATATCTAGTAGATAGATAGTGAATATATAATAGATGGTATAGATAGATAGGTAGATAGATAGATAGGTAGATAGAAATAGATAGATAGATGGATAGATAGATAGATAGATAACAGATAGTTAGAAATAGATAGATGGATAGATAGATAGATAGATAATATAGATAGATATATATAGATAGATAGATAATATAGATAGATAGATAGATAGATAGATAGATAATATAGATAGATAAGATAGATAGATAATATAGATAGATAAGATAGATAGATAGTTAATTCATTCTTGCAACTAAATTTAATATCATGTTTTGAGGCGGAAAATTACTCTTTATTTAGTAATATTTAAATACCGTGGTAACAGGACTGTATTTCTTCATGTTATTGTAAAGTATGTATTGTGTATTAAGCTAGGCATGACTATACATTTCAGTTTAAGAAAGAATACATTCAAGGTAAAGCGTGTCACTGAAGATTGTAGTGCAAGGAATTCTAAACATGTACAATATCTTTTTTAATCCACTGCTAGAGTATTTGATTCACAATCAGCCACAGCTTGACAGGACAGAAATATTCTTCTGCTGGTTGAACATCAGGAATCAAAGAATCTTTTTTGAAATTCTGTCAACTAGCACACTGTGATTTGTATGCCCTCGGGATATGTTCTAAAATATTTTCTGAGGGAGATTCCAAAACAACTACTAAAGAGCAGTCCAACAGCTTGTGAAGTAATAAAGAAATCATGATGGACTGCAGATCGTATCAAATCCTGCCAATGTACAATATAAACGTGACAAAAGCAGCTCCTCCAATTTTGTATGTACTTATTCCTTTTCTTAGAACATCATGCTCTTACAACAAAGAACACTAATAAATAGCATAATAGCTTACAAACTATGAGATCTGTTGTTTTGTAAGTCTATTCAAAGCTTCTTTTATATACTAGTTTTGTCTATTTTCTTAAAGAATACTAAACTTTGTCATTGCTTCAATACATCTTAAATAAAAAAAAATGAAACATTTTAAAAAGTATTCTTAAAAAATTATTTGGTACACAATACATCTCCATTGTAGTGCTATATACCAATGGTTACCGAATACAAACAAATCCTGTGTGCATTCTGATCTGGCAGGTATGTGCTACCTTCTCACAACTGCTTCTTCACTTTGGAGTTTCATATGACTTCAAAATCAGACTTCCCAATGTTTATGCGAAGACTGTTATTAAGGAAACATATATTGCAGCTATATTCACAAAATAATAGAATGTGAATAAGTCAGACTGAAGGCGTTTTCTAGGCACTATATACCACTTCTATGCCTATAGCTGCCGCTGTTCTCAAGTTAATGGCGGTGGACAGGATATGAGTGGACACACTGTATGAATATATATATATATATTGTGTGTCCACTCATATCCTGTCCACCGCCATTAACTTGAGAACAGCGGCAGCTATAGGCATAGAAGTGGTGTCTAGGTATAGTAAAGTAGCCATGCGCTATGCAATGAAACCACCTATAGCACCACCTGGTGGACAACAACAGAGTTAGCATTTTTATCTCGAAAACGGAATGAGATAGAGAAAAAAAGTGAATTAAAAAATTGTAGGGCATCATCAAAGCAATACGAATCGACACCTTGCATACAGACATGGTATGAAACCCATGACCCTCACAGAAAGATGTCCAATGGGGTCAGGTCAGGTGAGCGTGGAGGCCACTCCATGCAGCTACCATATCCAATGACTTGTAGGAAGGTCTCCACGAGGTATCGCTTCACATCCGCAGCCTTGTGAGTTTACACATTCTAATCATAGCATTTCTATATGCAAGGTGTCGATTCGTATTGAATTGATGATGCCCTACAACTTTGTAATTCCCTTGTTTTCTCTATCTCATTCCGTTTTCTAGATAAAAATGCTAACTCCGTTGTTTTCCACCAGGTGGCACTATAGGTGGTTTCATTGTGTAGCGCATAACTACTTTACTATACCTAGACACCACTTCTATGCCTATAGCTGCCGCCGTTCTCAAGTTAATGGCAGTGGACAGGATATGGGTGGACACACTGTATATACCTATATGGTTTATTTTTGCTTATACTCTAAACTTCCTTCCTGCTCTCCTTGTGCCTCTGGACTATATTTCCCAGAAGGTAGTGCCCTCTGTCAGGGCTGAATCCATCACAAAGCCAACACCTTCCTACTCTTAGTGCATACCCACTGCATCCAAATCACAAAGCACAATCCTGAGACTTTTATACAGTCTCAAGATGTCTACATTGTTGTCCAGAGTAACACTTTCCTACTTTTTTCATTATGTATTGTCTCCTGCAGTCATAGGAGTTACAGAAAATAATGTTACAGATGCTGGTACTGTCACTACACAGGATTAGTGTATAATGGGTGAATAAGGAGTCACATATTGAATTCATGTATTAATATATAATTTAACACACTGAAGCATTCAAGGCATGGCCCGGCAACTAAAAGTCCAGCCCCAGCCTCCAGTGACATCATGTTTGTGACACCTCTCAATCAAAACATCACAGGAAGTTCAGTAAAAAAAAAAAACACATTTAGGGATTAGCTAGATAGAGAAAAGTGTACGGTATTTTATATTACAGCTAATAACAAAAGTGTTTAGGGTGTAATAATATACAGTATATTTAGGAATGACATTTTAGATGCAGGACCACCACTATAAGTAATATCCTTACAGGTGTGAAGTTTTACCATCCAGCAATCACCCCCTCCATGTTTTAGAAGCGTGTGTGTGATTTGCTCCTCCTTCACCTGTGATGCCTCCACCTAGTGGGGGCTTAGCTGTATCCTGCTGGAGTAGTAGTTTTTGGCCTAGGTAATGTACTGTTGCAGTTCCATCTTTGCTGTAAGTAATGATATTTATTCCTCTTTTTTGTTGCTTTTTTATATTGTATGTTTGGAGAAGAAACACATCAGCTCAACTCTGAAGCATTATTTAAGGAAATTTAAGGTAATATAAGAATCTTCATTGAGCTCTGCAGTAGCTTAATAAAAGTCACATGGACACCTTAACATCCACTTCATACACACACACACACACACACACACACACACAAACACACAGACACAGATACAAACATACACAGACATACACACAAACAAACACACAAAGACACAAGCAATCCTAGGTTATATTTGTCCCCGATGAAAGTGGGGCCAATATATTAGGGATATTTTGTGGGTGGGTGGTGGGAAAAATTCTCCAGTAACAAAAACTACCCTGAGGATTGTAGTGTTTTCTGACCAATTAATGATAGTATACAGTTCCTAAAGATACTCCAAATTAAATATGGAAGGTATAGTCGAGCGTCTATCCCCCACCTTAAGCTTTCTGAGTGCTTATCCCCCACCTCTAGGTTATTGCCTTGCTCAAATATGTAGCCCAATATAATAATTGGCATAGTTCCAACTATCATTTGATTCACAATTTGGTCCACATCCAGTCCTATTCAGAGTGGTAGTTTATAATGAGGATTAGATATCAATCACTAAAATTGTCCCCATGTGTTTACAACTGGATTTTTACAATTATATATTCCAATGGTCCTATTGTCATATCCTTTTTTTTGTCACAGCTAATATAAATTGCAGAATTATACATAACAACATTTCCCTTTCAATTATCTTAGCATTGTACTTATCACACTCGATGCATTTCCCCCTGCTTCGGGTTCAATCCAAGCTGGACTAGTTGTTTCAGGGTACAGGTCTGTTTCCCTAGGCAAAAAGTCGTTCTCCTATTTCAGGATGGTACCACCAGATACGGCATGAGGCATTTATCAGCCCCTGATGGTTTTGTCTCCCTTCAAGTTATAGTAATGAGGTCTGCCTCCAGATAGTGGCCCCACTCTGCGGTTTAGGAAATAACACTATCAGGGAGTGGACAATCAGATAAAGAGCCTCTGGTTTATCATTCAGATGTCTGTTATGATCTGGTAACCGTGGAAGTTTACAAACAACTCCCATTGGTGAAAAAACACCAAGAAACAGGAGTAGTTGGAACCTGTGCTGATCGCAATACGCTGACTATCAGACTAGACTAGAAGTAACCGTGGAGCGTTCCTAAAAACCTAGACACCACGTCACAGCCTGAGAAACTAGCTACGCCTCACAGAATGAAATGAGGAAATCTACCTTGCCTCAGAATTATCCCCAAAGGAGTAGTTAGCCCCCCACATACAAAGATTACGGTGATATAGGAAAACACAATACTGAGATAGGAAAAATAGAATTAGCAAAGGCGAGGCCTAATGTGATACAAAGAACAGGAAAGGAACTGATTGTGGTCAGTACAAAATCCCTGTAGAAAAATTCAAAACTCCTGATAGTAAAAAATAGCCCTGGAGGTCATAGGACATCACCCCCACTATATCAGGTGCTCCTGTAAATAATGGGAGAACAAAATACCAAAAAACCCACAAAATACAGAAGAGTAAATAATAAAATTAGACAGGGATAAAACCCTTTTCCTGCAGGAGAGCTAACACAGGGGGAACCCCCATGCTCACAACACAATTGAAACAAAACTTCACCTGCAAGAAAACAGATACAAAGCAAAACAAGGAAAAACAACACCCTAAGGTGTAAACCAAGTAGCAAGGCAAAAAGACTGAAAACTTATCTGCAGAAGTCTTGCTCAGGGATACAGGGAAGGACAAAGCTCAAGGCCATAAACAGAGCCTGAGGGAAATACAATTATAACTGCTGCCCGCAGGGCAAAAAGTGTTCTCCTATATAGACCAGACTTGTCTGCAATAGGACTCCCCCAATTCCCAATTAATGCTAACACCTGTCTGAGTCAAAGGCTCAGATTCAGCTCCACTACCATTCCTGGCCACCAGAGGGAGCTTCAGAACAGCACCCACACAAATGACATTCACAACAGATGTCTGTGCTCATCGGTCCGGTCATGGACCACAATATATGGAATGGCCACAGGTCTCCTGACCTGAATTCAGCAGCATCATATATGCCTATGAGGATGCTGAGTTTGCGTTAGGAGACCTGAGGCCAGTCCATGTATTGCGGTCCATCATCAGACCAATATGCACTGACATCTAAATGTGCCCTAAATGTTGCAGGGGAAAAATATAGCTTTTAAGGGTATCCAGATTTTTTGTTATTGGGGCAATTTCATTTGTAAAAGCAATTCTTTCCATGAGTTAACTTCTACAAGTCAATGGTTACTTTTTTTAATCAATTTTACTGAACCATGAAGAATAGACACTAATACCGGCGTCACACGGTACGGTATATCGGGCGATATGTTGTCGTGGTCACGTTGTTAGTGACGCACATCAGGCATTGGCAGAGATATCGTACTGTGTGACACCTCCGAACGACTGTGAACGAGCAAAAACACTCACCATATCGTTGCTAGTTGACACGTTGTTCATTTTGAAAATGTTGGTCCTCATTCCTTCTGTGCTCCGGTTATTTATCGTTCCCAAGGCAGCACACATCACTCTGTGTGACACCCTGGGAACGACGAACACAGCTTACCTGCGGCCCGCCGGCAATGCGGAAGGAAGGAGGTGGGCTGGATGTTACGTCCCGCTCATCTCCGCCCTTCCGCTTCTACTGGCCGGCTGCCGTGTGACGTCGCTGTGCCGCCGAACGTCCCTCCCCCTTCAGGAAGTGGATGTTCGCCGCCCACAGCGATGTCGCCCGGGAGGTAAGTGCGTGTGACAGGGGTTAACGACTTTGTGCGCCACGGGCAACTAATTGTCCGTGACGCACAAACAACAGGGGCGGGTACAATCGCTCGTGCGATCGCACGATTGATCATCCCGTGTGACGCCGGCATAACTATTTTGTCACTGATCAGAGGTGGAAATCTGCTCACTTGTGAAACAGTCTGTTTATTTGAATCTTTCATACTTTTTAATATAATGTAAAATCCTGTTGAATAGCAATGCTAAAACTTGATGGAAAAAAAATGCTGCATTAGAATGAAATTGCTTTGTAAGGTTAATTCAGCACAGCTTTAGTATTATACAGTATATAAGCAGGAAACCGAAATGTTGCTGTTAACACAAGAGATATAATAAACACCTCAAGAGCTTCATTTAAGAATTCCCTTTTTGTTTTGCCATATTAATATAAAACTTCCATTAATGTGTGGAGATTGTCTGACGAGCACGTCAATTTTAATCCCGCAACAGAATTCAATTGAAATCTGCATTGAACACCCTTGAATCACAATGAGAGCTGGATCTGCATTTTTACCAGGCAGTTTAGAAGTACAATAACGTATTATTTACCGCTGTGTGGGATTTTGCTCTTTTTTTGTACATTTACGAAAATTGTAGCTTTTCCTTGGGGTTTACATGTTTTAGGACTACAAGTCCTGATAAGGAATTAGCAGTATCTGCAAACTTAATTAGGAGAATAATCATTCTCATTTGATTGAACCTTAATGTTTCTGTGTATACCTTATTAGATTTATTTAAAAGTGTCAATAATGTCAATAGCATCAATAGAGAAGACTTGTTATTGTGGAGCATGGGAATTGTAGAATTAAATACGTGTTTTCTTTAAAAAGAATGCAAAATTGTCTCTACAGTGAAATTATTATACAAGTTCTATATCTCATTCTATGTGTTAAAACAATTCCATGCAAACAAGAAGTTAAACACAATATAGGATAGCCACTGAAACAATTTTACCACCACATCACTGAAATAATTGCAATTAAAAGCCCTCTTAAAAGGAACCTATCATGTGGAAGAATGCTATTAACCTGCAGATATAGGGTTAATCTTCAGGTTAATAGTATTCTGAACCTATCTGGCACCTGCACATTGAACCCCGCTGTTGGGAAGAAAATATCTTTAATTTTCCCAGCAGCATTCGGGTTTTCAGTCATTGGGAGGGTTAAGTCTGTGGATGGAGAGCGGTCGCTGTAACCATGCCTCTTGCAATAACTGAAAGCTGGGTCTAAAATTGAGCAACTTTCAGTCAGTGCAGGGGGGCAAGGTTCCAGCCGCCGCTCTCCATACCCAGAGCAGTGACTGAACCCACACCGATACCGCCCCATAAATGAAACCAAAATGCTGCCGGGAGGATTGAAATTCTTTTTCTCCTGGCAGCGAGGTTTAATGTGCTGGCACCGGACAGGTTCAGAATGCTATTAACCTGCATATTAACCACAAACTAGCAGGTTAATAGCATTTTTAAAAATGACAGGTTCCTTTTAAATCCATGTTGAGCAATTAAAAGCTCTCTTAAAAGAAATCTGTCATCAAGTTTTTGCTATGTAAGCTGAGGACAGCATGCTGTAAGGGTTAAAAATCCAAAAAGCAACTATGCTTCTCTTATCAGTGTGTACAACTGTTTACTTGAACTAACGAGTTTATTACCCTGTGGTTACCATTACAGGACTATAAACTCAGGTACATGGCAGTCCAACACCTCAAAGTAATGCACAGTCTCTATTAAGACCCTAGTGTGGGTGGGGGCAGCTGCTCCCAGTAATCTATGTGATATACTGTTGTATTCAGAATATCCTTACCTACATTAAGTTCTTGTCAGATAAGGTAGCAAAAACATGCCGTCAGATTCCCTTTAAATACATATTTTCTAGTGCAAACGTGGTATTCTATAAAGCATTACAACATGCAGTATGTCAATTCAAAGTACTAAGTAATCTAGTCCTTGTTAGTTTGGCCAACAAGTTCCTTTCTAGTGATGAGCGAGTACCAAAAAGCTCGGGTGCTCGAGGCTCGGGCCGAGCATCCCAAGATACTCGTGTACTCTGCCCGAGCACCGAGCCCAATGTTATCCTATGGGAGACCCGAGTATTTTTATGAAATGACCCCCCGGCAGCATGTAGAAACCCTAAAAATGTCACAAAAGTCTCAGAAGAGTGCTCAAATGACATGGCAACAGCATGGGGAAGACCCCTTGAAGCATTTATCACTCAAAAGTCACAGCTGTGAACAATTTTGTCCGAGTTTTATGCCATTTTTACGGACTCACCAGAAAACCTTACAAAATGACACCAAAATGAATTTTCATGGCGGAAATGTTAAAGGCACATAACCAATAGTGAGATAGAGCTGGTGTATGTTACTTTTTGAGATTATTACATGAAAGATTTTACGTAAAAACATTGTGTGGCACTCCGATGTCCAAAACGCACGTTTTGTGCTTTTTACTAGCGATGTCGGTCATTTTTTTTTTCATTCTATCTCCCGTCAGTCAGTCTCGCTCTGTCTGTCTCTCTCTGTCTTGTCTGTCCCCCTCTCACAGTCTGTCGGTCATTCTCCCCCCTCTCTCATACTTACCGATCCCCGGTCCCCGGCGCGGCGCTGCACAGCTGTTCACTAAACTCCGGCGGCTTTTCCTCTTTTGAAAAAGCCGGCCACTCATTAAACAATCTCATATTCCCTGCTTTCCTGCTTTTCGGCGCCTATGATTGGTTGCAGTGAGACACGCCCCCACGCTGAGTGACAGGTGTCTCACTGCACCCAATCACAGCAGCCGGTGGGCGTGTCTATACTGTGCAGTGAAATAAATAATTAAATAATTTAAAAAAACGGCGTGCGGTCCCCCCAATTTTAATACCAGCCAGATAAAGCCATACGGCTGAAGGCTGGTATTCTCAGGATGGGGAGCTCCACGTTATGGGGAGCCCCCCAGCCTAACAATATCAGTCAGCAGCCGCCCAGAATTGCCGCATACATTAGATGCGACAGTTCTGGGACAGTACCCGGCTCTTCCCGATTTACCCTAGTGCGTTGGCAAATCGGGGTAATAAGGAGTTATTGGCAGCCCATAGCTGCAAATAAGTTCTAGATTAATCATGTCAGGCATCTCCCCGAGATTCCTTCCATGATTAATCTGTAAATTACAGTTAAAAAACACACACACCCAAAAAATCCTTTATTAGAAATAAAAAACACTAACAAAGTCCCTCATCACCAATTTATTAACCCCGACAAACCCTCCATGTCCGGCGTAATCCACAGTCCTCCAGCGTCGCATCCAGCTGTGCTGCATGAAGGTGACAGGAGCTGCAGAATACACCGCTGCTCCTGTCAGCTTCACACAGCAACTGAAGACAGCCGTGCGATCAGCTGAGCTGTCACTGAGGTTACCTGGATCCAGCGGTGGATGCAGCGGTGGCCGCGGGTAACCTCAGTGACAGCTCAGCTGATCGCGCTACTCACCGCCGCACTGGTCAGCTCCACGCAGCAACTGAGGTGAGTATAGCGATCAGCTGAGCTGTCACTGAGGTTAATCGCGGCCACCGCTGGATCCAGCGGTGGCCGTGAGTTACTTGACTGACAGCTGCTGATCGTGCTACTCACCTCAGTTGCTGTGTGAAGCTGACCGGAGTAGTGGTGTATTCTGCAGCTCCTGTCACCTGCATGCAGCAGAGCTGGACGCGACGCTGGAGGTCCGTGGATTACGCAGGACATGGAGGGCTTTGTCAGGGTTAATAAATTGGTGATGAGGGACTTTGTTATTGTTTTTTATTTCTAATAAAGGATTTTTCGGGTGTGTGTGTTTTTTAACTGTAATATACAGATTAATCTTGGAAGGTTTCTCGGGGAGACGCCTGACATGATTAATCTAGGACTTATTGGCAGCTATGGGCTGCCATTAACTCCTTATTACCCCGATTTGCCAACGCACTAGGGTAAATCGGGAAGAGCCGGGTACAGTCCCAGAACTGTCGCATCTAATGTATGCGGCAATTCTGGGCGGCTGCTGACTGATATTGTTAGGCTGGGGGGCTCCCCATAACCTTGGGCTCCCCATCCTGAGAATACCAGCCTTCAGCTGTATGGCTTTATCTGGCTGGTATTAAAATTTGGGGGACCGCACGCCGTTTTTTTAAAATTATTTATTTATTTATTTTTATTGCACAGTATAGACACGCCCACCGGCTGCTGTGATTGGGTGCAGTGAGACACCTGTCACTCAGCGTGGTGGCGTGTCTCACTGCAACCAATCATAGGCGCCTGTGGGTGGGGAAAGCAGGGAATACGAGATGGCTGTGTGCAGAGCACAGCTCGCCCGCCGGTATAAAGGCTCGGTCACGCTGTGCGGGCCGGCCAATCACTGCAATTCCACAACTAACAGGGCTGTGGCATTGCAGTGGTCTGCCAGCCAATCCCTGCATGAGGGCTGGCTCTCAAAAGAGCGCCAACATGCAGGGATGAAGACCACGAGTACAGCACGAGTATCGCGAAATTACTCGGTACCTGCTGAGTAGCCCGAGTACAGTGATACTCGTGCGAGTAGCGAGTAGTGACAAGCATACTCGCTCATCACTATTCCTTTCAAGTTCACCTTTTCATATATTTTACAAAACAACAAGTTAGGCCATATGCCCCCATACCATATTTATTTCTCTCTATTAAAGTCAGATTATACCAGTATTGTTGCCTGTTTAGTGAGAGAATAATAGAATTTAAACCCCCGAATTGCCTTATATCAGTACTATAACTCAAAACAATGCTGAGTGGTGAGAAAGTTGAGTAGTTTTAACAATGTCAATATATGAAGCTGATCGTGAGATGTGTTAGCTGCTGCACAGTACTTAACAGAGAGAAAATAGATCAAATAGAACATACACTTTGACTCCATGGGTATCTGTCATGGAGAACATTCTTTTTTTTTGAATTTTCAAGCAGAATTGTAAAAGTCTCTCTGATCAAAGCCTCCAATGAGGATTTGAACAAAAACTAACAAGAGGGATAAACACTCGCACTCAAAATAGGTGAACTCCCTGTGAGTTTAAAGGAGAAGGTTTGAGGATGAAAGCTGCAAGCAAACGACAGAAAACACATGTATATCTGTCCAGACTGGAAAACAACAGCACATGGACCTGTGTAGCAAAAAACTACAGTCAAAATGGGAAGACAAATTCCTCCATCTTCAAAAAACAGGGAGTACCTGTGATAGGTCTCCCACAACATGTAATCTAAAAGGTAACCAGCAGGCTTGCAGAAATTAACTCCTGCTAGTCTGATCACTACTAAGACCAAGCACACAGCTGGTCGATAACCAAGCTTGCCTGTGTAACTCAAAAGTGCCATAGAAAGTATAGTGAGGAATGTCAGAGTCTATGGTCTGAGCAGTCTCTCATGCCGCCATGACACTCGGTGAGTTTCGAGCAACACACCATGTGACAGTACCCCTACCTTTACAAGGGGTCTCCGGATGATGGAGATGAAATTCCCTAACCAGATTCTCCACATGGACATCAGAGTATGGTACGCAAGTCCTCTCCTCAGAACTATAAACCTGACAGTGATCCAGATACTGTAAAGATTGACAGAGAACCCAAGAATCTATAATTTTTGATACTTGGAACTCCAGCAATTTATCAACTACGACCAAAGGTGGAAGGGCTTCCGAACCCACAAATTTCTTTAATTCAGATTTGTGGAACACATTATTGGGTTTGTATGAAGTAGGTAAGGCCAGACAGAAAGCCAATAGATTCATGACAGCAGTAATTTTGAATTGACCGATGAACCGATGTCAGAAGTAATTTTGAATGGACCAATGAACCGAGGTCCTAACTAAAGCAATTATACTTTAAGCTTAATGCTTTTAGTGGACAACCATAACAGATCATCCACATACAGGTCCAGATCAAGCACACGTCTACTGTCAGCCACATGCTTATACTTAGAGCCCATGTTAAGCTATTGCTGCTGAACCTTTTCCATTGTAGATGATAGTTCTGATTCCAATTGATCCTCCACATGTATAAAATGCACCTTAAGAAAAGTATAGAATTTGGGATGATAGCCATAGAAATAAAACAAAGGGGATATACTAGAAGACACATGGAAGCAATTATTGATAATAAATTCTGCAAGAGTAAGGAATGACGACCACTCCTGAGTATCTGAGACAAAACAGCACAAATACTGCTCCAAGTTCTCATTCATGCGCTTGGTTTGTCCATTAGACTGCGGATGGATTGCCGACAAGTGAGGCAGTTTAATCCCTAAGCTAGAGCAGAAATTAATCCAAAAATTGGCAATAAATTGAGTACCTCCATCATTAACAATATCAGATGGGACTCCATGTAGTCTGACGATTTCACATCTAAATACCTAAGCTAAAGTTTTTGCTTTGGGTAATGATGGTAATGCAATAAAATGTGTTATTTTAGAAAACCTATCCACCTCCACAAAAATGTCTGCATTACCAACAGAGGGAGGAAGATCTGTAATAAAGTCCATAGAAATGTCTGTCCAAAGTTTGCTAGGGACTCTCAAAGGATGTAGACAACCTGATGGCTGGAAGTGTGATGTTTTGAGTGCTCACAGGTGGTACATGCAGACACATAGGACACCATAACCCTCTGGATTTTGGGCCACTAGAAACAACACAATAAGAGGTCAGAATCATGATGTTTCCCCAGAATCTTAAGGTGAAGATTCAGGGGAACAAACGACTTGTTAGCTTGGAGTCCTGATTGTGCCTCATCCTGATCCTAAATCTAACTTTCAACTTCAGCACTGAGTGTTGACACCATCACTCCCTTCTACAGGATGGACACAGGTTTCTCACAAGGTTCACCCTTGGAAAACTCCTGGACCATTGGCGCGGCTCTCCTTGCAGTGTCTCTTGGGTATAGTGACGTCAGAGGGAGTTTTCTCCCTGCCCAGGGAACACCGGAGTAGCTGCGTCTTCTGCTGATTTGCGCATCTGTGACCCCTGTGGCACGCCAGGTGATACATACCTGATGGGATCCTGTCAGGCATATAAACTTTCTACCCTGCACTTTATGTCCACTGTCGCCCGAGGAAGCATCAAAACGTGAAACACATGTTGGGACTACTTCCCCACACCTACCCCTACACTTCGGTGAACACTAGGTAAGCTCCTTTTTGTATGCGCTGTATTTATTATACTTTATACCATGGCATTGGATTTTCCTCCAGTCAGGCCCCCAAGCATATATTAGATTGGTTTGTGGGACATTGTAGGGTGACCCAGGGGTGAAGTTTTCTTCATCTATGGGGTTATACTTTTTGGCAGCAGTATACTTGAGCTTTGGAAGGTTCAAATGGGTGGGTATGTGTGTGGAAGAGGTTTTTCACCTTCCTATGTCGATTTTGTCCTGTCTATTTATGTGTTTTGCATTTTCCATTTCCCTGCCCCCTTTTTGATAATCAATAAAAACTAAAATTATTGTTATAAACTTTGGTGCTTTTTCAAGTAATTTTTGACCTGGAGATGTGAGGATATATGGGCCAATTCAAAGACTTTTTCCTTCCTTGTTCATATGTATTATAGTTGTTGCCCAGGAACTATGCTATGAGGTCCATATATGTTTCTAATTTGTTTCTAGAAATACATTAATAGGGACGTCCCAGCCCAATATTTTAACCCTGGCAGGTATAAGACACAGGGACACGGTGGTGGAGGAATACATACAGTTAGGTCCAGAAATATTTGGACAGTGACACAATTTTCGCGAGTTGGGCTCTGCATGCCACCACATTGGATTTGAAATGAAACCTCTACAACAGAATTCAAGTGCAGATTGTAACGTTTAATTTGAAGGTTTGAACAAAAATATCTGATAGAAATTGTAGGAATTGTACACATTTCTTTACAAACACTCCACATTTTAGGAGGTCAAAAGTAATTGGACAAATAAACCAAACCCAAACAAAATATTTTTATTTTCAATATTTTGTTGCGAATGCTTTGGAGGCAATCACTGCCTTATGTCTGGAACCCATGGACATCACCAAACGCTGGGTTTCCTCCTTCTTAATGCTTTGCCAGGCCTTTACAGCCGCAGCCTTCAGGTCTTGCTTGTTTGTGGGTCTTTCCGTCTTAAGTCTGGATTTGAGCAAGTGAAATGCATGCTCAATTGGGTTAAGATCTGGTGATTGACTTGGCCATTGCAGAATGTTCCACTTTTTTGCACTCATGAACTCCTGGGTAGCTTTGGCTGTATGCTTGGGGTCATTGTCCATCTGTACTATGAAGCGCCGTCCGATCAACTTTGCGGCATTTGGCTGAATGTGGGCTGAAAGTATATCCCGGTACACTTCAGAATTCATCCGGCTACTCTTGTCTGCTATTATGTCATCAATAAACACAAGTGACCCAGTGCCATTGAAAGCCATGCATGCCCATGCCATCACGTTGCCTCCACAATGTTTTACAGAGGATGTGGTGTGCCTTGGATCATGTGCCGTTCCCTTTCTTCTCCAAACTTTTTTCTTCCCATCATTCTGCTACAGGTTGATCTTTGTCTCATCTGTCCATAGAATACTTTTCCAGAACTGAGCTGGCTTCATGAGTTTTTTTTCAGCAAATTTAACTCTGGCCTGTCTATTTTTGGAATTGATGAATGGTTTGCATCTAGATGTGAACCCTTTGTATTTACTTTCATGGAGTCTTCTCTTTACAGTTGACTTAGAGACAGATACACCTACTTCACTGAGAGTGTTCTGGACTTCAGTTGATGTTGTGAATGGGTTCTTCTTCACCATAGAAAGTATGCGGCGATCATCCACCACTGTTGTCATCCGTGGACGCCCAGGCCTTTTTGAGTTCCCAAGCTCACCAGTCAATTCCTTTTTTCTCAGAATGTACAAAACTGTTGATTTGCCACTCCAAGCATGTCTGCTATCTCTCTGATGGATTTTTTCTTTTTTTTAAGCCTCAGGATGTTCTGCTTCACCTCAATTGAGAGTTCCTTAGACCGCATGTTGTCTGGTCACAGCAACAGCTTCCAAATGCAAAACCACACACCTGTAATCAACCCCAGACCTTTTAACTACTTCATTGATTACAGGTTAACGAGGGAGATGCCTTCAGAGTTAATTGCAGCCCTTAGAGTCCCTTGTCCAATTACTTTTGGTCCCTTGAAAAAGAGGAGGCTATGCATTACAGAGCTATGATTCCTAAACCCTTTCTCCGATTTGGATGTGAAAACTCTCATATTGCAGCTGGGAGTGTGCACTTTCAGCCCATATTATATATATAATTGTATTTCTGAACATGTTTTTGTAAACAGCTAAAATAACAAAACTTG
This sequence comes from Anomaloglossus baeobatrachus, assembly GCF_048569485.1. Lineage (NCBI taxonomy): Eukaryota > Metazoa > Chordata > Amphibia > Anura > Aromobatidae > Anomaloglossus > Anomaloglossus baeobatrachus. Next base: position 500,369,430 of record NC_134354.1, read on the forward strand.
TGTCACTGTCCAAATATTTCTGGACTTAACTGTAGATCCAAAATGGACTCCCACAACCCACCAGGGTCTAACGGTTTTTCCGACTGCTGATTTTTCTTAGACACCGAAGAACAGATGCTAATAAAGTGTCCTGTTTTATCACAAATAAACAGACTCTTCCCCTTTTAGAAGTAGGGGAATTTTTTCCCCAATAGGACATCCTTCAAAGCTGTATGGGCTCAGATGAGGCCTTGGGAGGTAAAGTAGGTACTACTACACCCGCCCAGAGAGTCTTGGTATTATGAGACCTCAGTCAAAATCGGCAATCAATACAGATTGAAAAACATATGGTATACTCAAGAGAAGGTGGCTGGGGATAACAGGGGACAGGGGCACCTAATCTAGCCCTCAGGCTAGAGGTGCCCTTGCTGTCCCTGATACCAGAGATACATCTGAATATGATGATTTCTTGGCCACCTTCCTACCCCTGCTTCTGACCAGCCTTGATCTAGTATACCCTCTCTCCCTACCCTAGGGGGGACCGGGACAGGAGCGTATAAACACCAACAGTGATAGACAAACAAGGAAAACCAAAACTCTATTACACAGAATGCTCACACAGAGTAATCAGACAACAAATGATAAGTAGGAAAACTAATGTAGGGAGGAAATAACCAGAGGACAGGAGGTAATCCACAGCCCACCAAGTAACATGCAGGAAATCAGACTAGAAAACAAAAGCAAATGGTCTGGTGTAGCAGAAAGCTATGGTCGCAGTGGGAAGACAAATTTAAACATCTTAATGAGGTGGGGAGTGCCTGTGATAGGTCTCCCGTAACATGTGATCCAAAAGATAACTAGCAGGCTAGCAGAAAATAACTCCTGCTAGCCAATCATTAAAAAAACACACATCTGTTTGACTCCTAAGCCTGCCTGTGCAACTCAGAAGCAGTATAGAAAGTATAGATAGGAGTGTCAAAGTCTGTGGTCTGAACAGCGTTTGATGCCACCATGACAGCCGGCGAGTTTCCCCGTGTGACAAGAATGTGCTCTTAATCCTAAAATTCAAGTGGATCCCAATGGAAGCAAGAAGCAGTCAAAAATTTTATTCTACCATATTAGAAATAAAATACTTGTCCACACATAGCTAAAGTGTAGCTCAAAAATAAAGAAAAGGATAGAACTCTAAATATATTGATCAGACTAAATCAATTGAGTAATTTGAAGATATGTAGTGCCTCAAAATATTAATATAATTTTAATATTTCCTTTCAAGTATCAGTTATTAGAAAGATTTTGTTATGTGAAATTTCAAAGGAAAAAAAAAATATCATTGCTCCATTCACCAAGATAAAGAACACTATCATTCACAATGCATTCCGGGGATAGAGACAGTAGAATAAAGCGATTGTATCTATAGTGGATTCTCGCTATGAGTTTTCGATTTCACTTGAATAAGTTGTGACATATGTTTTCAACCCTGTAATTGTCAAGGCACTTTAAAGTAATTAAAAAAATGTCAGGTTAGATTGAATATCATGTGAAAGTCTGATTGTACTGCACTTGCTGCCTAGAAATTGCCACTGGAGACCCTCAGTAAAGTTAATATTGGGGAATACCAGTAATGCAGTTTGACAGTTTTAGAGTATCATGAGAGTAAAATGACATAGTCAAACCCATTTAATCTCTGACATGTAAATATGCTTTAACTCACTCAAGAAGATTTTTCTTTCTTTGAAAACTCACAGTACTGGCTTATTTTTATGACTGTAGAGAGAATATAAATTTTACATGTATGTTCTGGAACAGTGTAAGCTTAACACATATTTGAACTTGTGCACATTTTTTATGTACTGACATATGTTAACTAATTTATTTCTGACAGAATCTTATAAAAACTGGCAAAACCTAAGGTAGTGTACATACTGTAAGTCTTTCCTGTAAACTAGGACACTTATAGACGTGATTATTGCACAAGTTCAATTGCATTACATATTGGTTACATTTTAGAATAAAATTGCATGAACTTTTATCTATCCTATGAGGTTATTTAGCTTTTCATGAGTATATGTGATTTCATGCAACTGCAATATTTTCATAAAATAAGGCAAAAAAAAAGAGAATTTCCTTCCAATACGGTTCTATTTAGTTTCCTATAACATTATGTAATTGCACGGGCTACATATCAGAAAAACATATGCAATATCTTCTTGGCTTTTTAGGCCACACAAAATAATAAAATTCCTCTTAGAAATGTTTTACATGTGATAATTGCTTCTAGGTTGATATTCCTCCTTTCCAGGACACCGGGATTTGTCTTATATAGTGTAATATTGCTGTGTTACATTAAAAAATAATCAACTTTTACAAAAGCAAACAAGATTTTAGAGGGCATAAATAGAGAGATTAGATCCCATGATCCCAACGTATTGTTACCCCTCTATAAATCACTTGTAAGGCCACATCTGGAATATGAGATCCAGTTTGGGCTCCACATTTTAAAAAAAGATATTAAGACGTTAGAGTCAGTTCAAAGGCAGGTAACTAAACTACTACAAGGAATGGAAGGCCTTTCATATGATGACAGGTTGAAAAAGTTGGATTTGTTTAGCTTAAAAAAAAGACCTCTCAGAGGAGATCTCATTTACATGTATAAATACATGTGTGGTCAATATAAAGGACTGGCTCATGACTTAATCCTTCCAATAAGGAAGGTTGAACTGGATGGACCAGGGTTTTTCTTCAATCTATATAACTATGTAAGTAATCAAATGATCTCAAGCTCAAATCTCCTTTTTAGACTTAAAAAATAAAATAAAGTTAAAGAGATTTTCCACTACTAGGACAACTCCTTGTCATTCCCCATGTTTGGCCCTATTAAAATAATAAAACTTACTCACTCAATAGTGAGAGCTCCGGCTGGCCGCTGATTTCCTGTTAATTACTTATTCGCCCAATGGTGGGGATAGAGAAACTGGTGGTGATTGGAAGCCGGGCTCAACTGATGTCACAATTCAAGTATGCTCTGGGAACTTGAGCGCCGACACAATTGGAACAGTGCTGGCATGGGAGGAAAATATAAGTTTTTTATTTTAATGAGATCAAACATGGGGAATGAAACGAGGTTGTCCTAGTAGTGGAAAGCCACTTTAAAAATTCAATGAAAGCTATTTAAAAAAAAAATATCAGTACTGCCACTTTGTATGTAATCCAAAATGCTCAATCATTTACTAAAGTTCAAAACACATACAAGTCCTTACATTGTAAAAGTCACTGGAATAATTAAATAGAAGGTGTGGATTTTGGAAAATGGTGATATACTTATTTTCACTATTATTACGCATTTGGATTTTTTAGAAATTTCACTACATTACAGGTGTCAATTAGACTACATTATATAGACATGTGTTGTCCAAGAAAAAATAAGATAACACACTGACCAATGTAATTCAACAGGGCTGTTCAGATGAGAGGTTTTTTCACTTGGACTGAATGTCCATGTGAAAAAAAATCCCAACATGAACTATTCTTTTCTGTGTATTGGATAAAAATCCCCTACATAAGCTTATGGCTGCACAAAAAAATCGGATCTCATACCGACAATCTATGTGTTATCTGATTTTTATGGATACATTGCAATTAACATAGAAAACTGTATTTGATTTGATCATCTGCATTTTAAAATGTTGATGTATAAAAACATATGTTGCAATGATGACACATGAATGTAAAAGATGAATACACAAATGGCACACAGATGACAATATGGATGAGATTCGGATAACTTTTGATATGTTCGTCTGACCAGGGCCTTGAAACTATAACTTGCCCTAGTATAAAAAAAAAACCTCTTACAACTACATCAATGGAAAAATAAAAAAGTTATGGATTTAGGAAAAGGAGAAAAAATAAACACAAAAATGAAAATTGGCTTTGTTTTTGATACCTTTACAAAAAAACACATCCGTTTACAGTGCTCATCCACAATGGGTGTATGGAGCGGGATTTGGAGCTGAGCCCAACCACTCCCAGCAGATAATGGCTCCAATGAGTGTGGGTGGAGCTGACATCCGCTCGCTGCTGTTAACCAGTTAAATACTGTTGTCAACTTGTAGGAGCACACACTTGGAATTGCTTTCACATTTACCAGTACATCGCTTGATAAAATGAATGATGTCTTTTAAATGTACACCTCAAACTGAAAAAACAGCCCTCATACAGTCAGCGGAATAATAAAAAGGTTATGAATCTCAGAGGCAGGCAAGGAAAAAATTAAGAGGCAAAAAGACAAAAAAAGTCCTTAATAGGTTAAGGAATATATGTAAGTTTTTCAATTAGGATTAATTTACATTTGATGTGCTAATTGGTTTTAAGTTAAAATTTAATCTAGGATCCTGAAATCCGGTGAAACATCGAGTTTATTCTTACAGGAATTACAAGAATAATTAAAACTGGAAATATTAAAAAATATCCAACTCTGGGACTAATTTTTCTTGATCCTGCTCTGCTGCATACAGGGCCATATGATGAATACTAAAACCAATCATGGATTGTAATTTCTAAAAGTATGCCTCCAATAACTTTATGATTCTGTTTCAGTATATATTCATTCAGAAATTGCTTCTAAATCCCCAGCAGAGATAACGATAAGAAAACTTGTGCCATTCAGTTCATGTTTTCTAGGCTTTCTGCGGTTCCTCATTTTCCTAGATGATTACAAGTAGTGAAGATGCAAATTGATATGTATAAACACATGCAGATAGCAAGAATTGTTCGACTTTTTTAGCTTATTTTCAGCTTCAATCTGAAATGGTGTCTGCCGAATGAATAAAAGAAGATAGTTTTGCCATTTTAACACAATGAATATTGCAGGGAGAAAACTTTTCTTTAAAATGTGTGAATTGTTATACCATTTTCTTTTGACGGACATAACAAAATTGTATTATGACTGAAAGGATGTATTGGCCAAAAATAATCGTTTTTTTCAATGACAAACTTAAAATATAATAATGCAAAGATAAATGACTTCAGGATAAATTTTAAATACAATATTTACATAATTTATATATTAAATGTATTAAACAGAAATAAGGAATTAAAGGGAAATGACAGTAAATTTACACTAATCAAACCACGGACAGCATGAATTAGACACTGGCACCATTTTTGCTAATGTACATGCTTTGCTCTAAAACAATGGGGAGTTTCAGAGAAAACATACTTTAAAAATCTAAAAAAGAATGATGCATCTTGGATCATGGATGACTAGTTTGTGGCATGTCTCTGGTGGCTTCTTCCTGTCCCATTCCACTGAACTGACAGAGCTCTCCATAAATCTACTGTCTGGTTCCCTTTAAAAAATGTGATAAAAATAAACATAGGATTCAATATCCATTTGTCAGAGAAACAAAATGACAGTGAAAGATTTAAGGCCCCGTTACACGCAGCAACATATCTAACGATATATCGCTGGTGTCACGGATTCCGTGAATCACATCTGGCATCGTTAGCGACGTTGTTGCATGTGACACCATTAATGATGGAAAATACTCACCAAATCGTCCATCATTGACATGTCGTTAATTTTCAAAAAATCGTCTCCTAACGATATTGTGCACCACAGGCAGCAATTTGCCCGTGACGCACAACCGACGGGGGTGGGTGCTTTCACCAGCAACATCGCTAGCAATGTCGCTACGTGTAAAGCCCCTTTAAGATATGATTGCCGACTTAACACTTTGGAATACACCTACATTAGTTCTGCAGATCTTTAGCCAAATATTTCTTGTTCTTGTCAAGAAAATGGTCCTCAGAAAAACTTCTTGGTTCTTATCAATCCATATTATTAAGATTGATGCTTTATGCCATTTTGCAGTAAATATTTCCATTTCCTACTCATTTTTATTGGCTGCATAGTCTCTAGGATATTCCTTGGAAGTACTATATCCAATTTGCCATTTATATGAGGACCTTTATAGGAGAAACTAAATCCTACTATCCCAGCTCTCAGCTAGAAGTGAAAACTATTAATTATAAGTGCACTGATCTGTGAGCTAACCAGCCTTCCTCATGTATTATACTGGTTCCGGAAAAGAGAAAGAGATTTATTTTCCAGAATGGAGACTCAAGCAGGACTAGCTGCACAATTATTTTGGCCAAGGGCAACATTTGGATGGTACATATGGAATGGAAGTTGCCATACAATGCCAGCTGCATGTAGATGATAGAGACTGTGGTGACCAGAAAGATGGAATGGAGGTTCACTGGCGATGTCTGCCGCCTGCTGCATATGGATGAGGGAGACTGTGGTGGCCAAGGCTGTGTCAGGACAGGTAACAGAATAGGGACTCAAGCATTTAGCTTGAGCACCCATGGTACTCTAACGATATATCGCCGGGGTCACGGATTCCGTGACTCACATCTGGCATCGTTAGCGACGTTGTTGCATGTGACACCATTAACGATGGAAAATAATCACCAAATCGTCCATCGTTGACATGTTAATTTTCAAAAAATCGTCTCCTAACGATATTGTGCACCACAGGCAGCAATTTGCCCGTGATGCACAACCGACGGGGGTGGGTGCTTTCACCAGCAACATCGCTAGCGATGTCGCTACGTGTAAAGCCCCCTTAAGATATGATTGCCGACTTAACACTTTGGAATACACCTACATTAGTTCTGCAGATCTTTAGCCAAATATTTCTTGTTCTTGTCAAGAAAATGGTCCTCAGAAAAACTTCTTGGTTCTTATCAATCCATATTATTAAGATTGATGCTTTATGCCATTTTGCAGTAAATATTTCCATTTCCTACTCATTTTTATTGGCTGCATAGTCTCTAGGATATTCCTTGGAAGTACTATATCCAATTTGCCATTTATATGAGGACCTTTATATGAGAAACTAAATCCTACTATCCCAGCTCACAGCTAGAAGTGGAAACTATTCATTATAGGTGCACTGATCTGTGAGCTAACCAGCCTTCCTCATGTATTATACTGGTTCCGGAAAAGAGAAAGAGATTTATTTTCCAGAATGGAGACTCAAGCAGGACTAGCTGCACAATTATTTTGGCCAGGGGCAACATTTGGATGGTACATATGGAATGGAAGTTGCCATACAATGCCAGCTGCATGTAGATGATCGAGACTGTGGTGACCAGAAAGATGGAATGGAGGTTCACTGGCGATGTCTGCCGCCTGCTGCATATGGATGAGGGAGACTGTGGTGGCCAAGGCTGTGTCAGGACAGGTAACAGAATAGGGACTCAAGCATTTAGCTTGAGCACCCATGGTACTTGATAGAGCAGCAAGCTTACCCAAGCACATAGATGCTTGATCCAGTAAGGAGCAGTCATGAGCATGTTTACTCATCACCAATACTCCCTCTTGCAGACATAGGTTTCTTACAGAATTCAGATGCTGCTGCCACTTTAGCTAATACCACAATAGCTGCAACTCTCAAATCGGTTTCCCCCTTACACATACCAATAATCAAACAATCAACAGGCAACCCTGGCACAGCAGCCTGACTAGAGAAGTAAGGTGGGATTCCAGAGTTGCTGAGCGGAAATGGAAGAGATCCCATTGCAATGAGCATTTCATTACATACAAATTCCCTGCTGTAAAACAAACCTACTTTTCATCACTCATGTCTTCTCTATCTCACAACCCTTAACAGCTTTTCAGCCCTTTCAATTCCATTCTCCATCCCTCAGCGCCTCCTCTCTCTCCTATCATCTCAGCTGAAGACTTTGCCTCATTCTTCAAGCAGAAGATTGACAACATTAGAGAAAGCTTTGGCCTACAGTTTCCAAAGCCCCTCCTCAAAATGCTTAGCCCTCTTCCCCCAAAACCAGCTTTTCTGCTATGACAAAATATAAACGTACCTGTTTACCCTCCAGATCGTATCTCATCACCTGTGCACTTGACCCGCTCCTTCACCATACTCTTCATCCCAACCCTGACCCATCTCTTCAACCTATCTCTAACAACTGGTGTTTTCCTCTCATAGTTTAAACAAGCCTCAATCCAACCCATTCTCAAAAGCCCACCTTGACCCATACTCTGTGTCTAGCTATCACTCCATATCAATTTTCTCTTATGCCTTAAAACTACTGGAACAGCATGTTCATCTTGAACACTCCTCCCACCTCTCCTCTTGCTCCCTCCTTGAGAGGTTACAACCAAGCTTCTGACCTCATCATTCAACTGAAAGTGCCATAACTAAAGTCACCGATTACCTACTAACCACCAAGTGGCACTACTCTGTCCACATCCTCCTGGACCTGTTTTCTACCATGGACCATTCCTTTCTACTATAGATTCTCTTATCTTGCATTGTACTCGGACCAATGTTAGTCAATGTTTTAGTACTGATCTGTGAGTCTTTCCTCAGCTTTAAATAAACTGAGGAATAAATCACAGCATGTATATGATTGAGACCAGCTGAAGCACTGTGAAAGTGCGAAACGGCAGTCGTCTGGCACGTTTAGGGGTGTGCTCCCTCCCCTACCAGCTCTCTCCACACATGTAACCTCCACGATTGAATAAATCGCACCTTGCACAGCAAATGATCCGGTGAGTGCATTTTTTATCTTCTATACTGGATGACACCTATCTCTACATTTAAATGCACCCCGGAGCAGCACGGATTTGAGCCTAGATGCATAAGACTGTTAATATAATGGACATATCTAGTGCTGAGTAGTGCCCTGGATTCTTTTTCATTACTGAAACAGACTGCACTTGGATGTCATCTGAGTGCAGTCCGATATACGTAGACAGGCAATGGAGAAGATGAAGATATTAATCTCTTCAATCTCTCACCTATACTCCGATCCTTGCATGTGAGTGAATTATCTCATATCTGATTATGTAAGCCAGTATGACCCCGGCCTTACTATGCTAGATCTGATTCTTCTTATTGTGCATTCATTTGCCATCTCAACTGAAAGCATCATATATGCATCTGACTGTCTACATGATGTAAAATAAAGGGTAGTTCATCACACTAAGCCTCATGATTACACTGCTCCAGGGTTCAGCTCTGCTACTAATATTCCGATGCAGAGGATTGAGTTCAAGATTCTGGCATTCTCACCAGTCTGAATCTTTGCATCTCTATACATAGCAAACAGAGATAGAAAGGTGGTACAGCAAACACTACATCATAGTGAGCAAAAGCATTGTCTAAAACTCTATCTGCAGGACCACATCAATATTCAGAATCCTAGGTTCCTAGTTGCTGGGGAATGGGCATTCCTTTTTGACTGATAGCTCAGACCAGTTGCCTCATCACTAATGGAACCCTTACAACATACTCAAAAGAACTTTTTAATCAAAAATACTAATTCTTTATTGAAACATGATTAAGAACATAAACACACAGACATGTTAAAAAATATACATAATAAAAAGGTGTGATAAAAGAGTCTTTCACAATTGAAAGAACATGATAATCCACATGATGGTCAATCCTGATACATGATGTACATTTTTACATAGAGTTCTATATGTTAATCTAAGTATTGCCTTAAACAAGAAACGCCTACAATGCTCACTGTCCCCAATATGAGTCAGATTTATTAAATTACAGAAGGGAGATAAACAGGAGCAGTTAGCTTAATATGTGAAATAAATTGTTTATATGAATAATATCATTATATTAAGCAGCCAAGGCATTGGTGATGTTACAAAAAATTGTATTTACCTAACTATAGAAAAGAACCCAGTTTAGGAGGTATATTTGCTAAATCACAACACACACATGATCAGCATGGCAGAAACCCAGTTGATAAAGGTATATCACCTATAAGGACAGACCCCCACACCACTCTGTCCTTATAGGTAATATACCTTTATCAACTGGGTTTCTGCCAAGGTGATCATGTATCAGGATTGACCATCATGTGGATTATCATGTTCTTTCAATTGTGACAGACTCTTTTATCACACCTTTTTATTATGTATATTTTTTAACATGTCTGTGTGTTTATGTTCTTAATCATGTTTCAATAAAGAATTTGTATTTTTGATTAAAAAGGTCTTTTGAGTATGTTGTAAGGGTTCTGTTGAGTTTTACTCAAAGACCACATTATATGTCTTTTTGACACTGGATCTTCTCTTTGTGAATTAGCATCGTCACTAATGGCCTGAACTGTGCTGTCTTCTGATGCAGTTGTTTAGGACAGCTTTGCCCACTTCCACATCATTGGTAGTCATGGCAGTTAAATAAATGGTGGTGGGAGGAAGAGGCTGGAGTATGATCCTGAGCAGGGTATTAATATCAAAGGGGATGGTGGTGTTGAGTTTATTGCATTCCCTAGCACTGTAATAGAGTGGGTATGTGACATCTTGAGTATCCCGAGGGTGGAGTGCAAATCCCGAATAGCCTCTGGATTATGATCAGGGGGTTTATCAGGATTGGAGGTAAACTACAGTATAGAACTACTACTACTACTACTACTACTACTACTGGGATACTTTTCAACTCTAAAATTCATATAGAAGGAGAATGGTACAAGACAGAAAAAGCACGTTGATTGCAAACAAAGTTTAAAACTATAAAGCTATCTGCTTATACCTTTTTCAGTAATCTATGCTACATATGTACTGCCCCATGCTCGGCAGCTGAGCCGCTCGGATCCAGACCTTCAGTGGGTGGCTCGAGGGTCTCCGTACCCGGGGGTCCTGCGGTCACGTCGATCAAAAAGGGGGGTTTGTGGTTTGGGGACTTAGGTGTACGGCCAAAGCCGTGTTTAAGTTCATGACACCACCCACAGGTTCTGGTGAAGGTGGACACCACCGCTGCAGTTACGGGGCACCCGGGGGAGATGTTGCACAGCAAGTTGTTAACCCCTCCATGGGTAGGGATGGTTGCCCCGGGACCCGTTGGGGGAGTTTGGTGCAGGGAGATGGGCGGCCGGAGGGCACTGATGTACTCACCATTAGTAAAAACACACGAGTCTCTGGTAAACCAAGGTGATGGTGGTCGGTGCCAGCAGCCGGCTGCAGTCTGGTCCCCCCCCGGTTGGTGGTCTCCGTCTTTCTCCCGCACCTGTTTTATTTTGGAGGACTACCTGCTCTTGCAACTACAGGAGTCCGCTCCCCGGCTTGTGGTCACCTAAGGAGCCCTTTGCCCGCAGACGCTGGCCCGTGGGATCTCTCTGCCGTGGAGGTGGCTTTCCATCCCTCTCGTTGGGCTGTTGTCTTCAGTCGGGACTTTGGGTTGGACAGAACCTATAGTCCTGGCCGCGATCAGTTAATTAGCTAGCCCCCAGTAGCTTCTGGACCTCGCTTCAGGGTCTGATTACCCCCTTTGTGCTCTGGTTTCCGAGTCGGTTCCCCGGGTCGGTACGGGCGGGCCACTACCCTGTCCCGGTCCACCGAGCCGTCTTTCCGGCTCTGGCAGACAGAGGCCTCCGTATGCCTCCTAGCCAGAGGTGCCCGGGCTCCCACCCTGGCACCTGTCAGTCTGCTACAGGCCTGTCACACTGGCCTGTCCTCCTCCACTGAACTCTCAAACTGATCTACTGTCTTTTCCCACCTCAGGCCATCCGAACTCCTCGGTGGGCATGTCCAACTGCCTGGCTCCGCCCCCTGGTGTGTCCATCAAGCACTGAGGGGGGTGACTAGGGTTTAAATGGTTTGGCTGCTGTCACCTTGTTAGGGGACTGGTGTAATGCGGGGCCCTATCTGTGACTACCTGGCCCGGCCAGGGCGTCACACATATTGTGCTCCAAAGGAGAGGAGGTAGACCACCAGGAAAACTATGGATGACACAAGAATAGACAGAAAGAACAATAGGGTCTTACTCTAGTATAGCAAAAATGCAATGATGCAATAATTCTCACCTTACTGGGTTAGGAAAAATCACAACTACTATCGTGCTCATATAAAAACAGCTACCACAGCCCCACAAGGAATTTGCAATGTAGTTATAGAACAAAAACTGTTGTAATGAGTACAGCATAATTGATATTAATAACAAATAATAAGCATGCTGGTAAATTATATACTGGACTAATTATGGGACATTCGCAAAACTAGGACAAAAGAAGAAAAAGAGAGGTGAACAAGGTCCAAATAGAAGATAATATTTTATTCCAAGGAACAATTATAAGTGCAAGATGTGGTTATAGAGAAGAAAGGGTTAATGTTGCACTACTGTAATAAGTCCAGATGATAATGTAGGAATGTGGTATTTATTTAGTCAGTGCATTTAAGAGATCAAAGATTAATGAGGACAAGAAATCACATAGTGATTTGATCGCTGAAACGCGTTGACTAAATAAATATCACATTCCTACATTGCAATCTGGACTTGTTACGGCAGTGCGGCATTATCCCCTTCTTCTCTAACTTCTCTAACTTCTATAACTACAAATAATGCTCTGTAAGATCACACCTGAGATGATTGCCTACAATCCTCACAATCATTTTTGAATCTTTTCACCAGTTTTCTAGTTGTGCTCCCTTCGACTATTGTTGATAGGTGTATAAGTGGCACTTATGTTCAAACTTTATAATTTTTTACTGATTCTAACACTTTATTTCATGATCTATCTGGTCTGTTGATGCTTATTATATCCAAATAACCCATTTAGTTCAGCTCACCACTCCAAAGCAGGTCTCTCCAATTTCTGGTCCGGTGCACGGAACAAGTGGTTTGGCTTCCACAGCTGAATAATCAGTCACATCAAGAGTCACATTATGTTGCCAATGAATAAGGAGTCTACTTTCTCCGAAACGAGTCAAACGTAAATATATTTTGCACTTGGTTGGACTTACCTTTTTTATGAATTTTGAATAAAGAATCTTTTTATTACATCGGTGCTAGATCTTCTCTTCTCCCCTCCTCCTCTTGATGTGACTGCTTATTATATCCCTCTCCTTGACAGATGCCAATGTGGAAAGCTAATAAATATTTTTTGTTTAGACTTTGTATGTTTGTAATGTATACTGTAATGTATACAAATCCTAAAGTTAGGTAAAGTTTCACTCTGAAAAAGTAAGTTTCTTGATTTTTATACTGCAACCTTAGTCGGACTTGCAATTACCATATTAAAGTCTCTATTATATTAATAATAGTAATTATAATAATAATTAATAATTTTATTTTTTGTCCGGAAGCTTTCATACTTTTCTATATGCAGTACAATTATACCTCAAAACAGAATTATTATAAATTGTACACATCAAAATGGTTGACTTATACAGTACTACCAGCACATATTTCAGAATGATTAGCAGACTAGAAGTGTGGGCAGTCACTTGATGTCAGTAGTACAAGTTCAGGTAGGGTGAGCAACAGTGTTTGAACAAAGGCAGATTAATGTGACAGTATGGACAAATCAATTATGCTGCACTTTTTACTAACATTTGAATTCGCTCCAAACCAATACATTCCATGCTCTGCCAAGAAAAGGTTGTAAAGGAATGCGATTTCCTGCTCTCACCAGCAGAGACTGTTCTGGAGCTCAGTTAATAGAAATATAGAAGAGAAATTTAGAAGTATTGTAGATAGTTGTCACAACGCAGTTCACAGTACTGTGCCTTGACAGAACACGTTACAGTATGACAAATATCATTATCTATAAAAAATAATTATAAGATCATAGCAGATTCTCATAATATCCTATAATAGTCTTGCAAATCTTAGATAATAGAATCTTCAGAATGTTGTCATAAATGGAAAAAATTAATGTAGTGTTCACAGTCTCATAACTAGTATAAAATATGTATTGTTATGAATTTTTATTTGGGTTTTGGCTGATTTCTAGTAAGGCGTTATCTAAAATTAGAAAAATATGGTTGTCTTCTTCCAGCAACTAGTCACAAAAGCTGTTCCAAGTAGGTACAAAGAATCGGCTACTTGCTCAAAAAATGTTTGTTTTTTTTAAATATTGATATGATTGTACTGATGAAGAAGTCTCTGAGGGCTTTGAAACGCGTTGACCAATAAATCATATTTGGCCTACTATGTTTGGACTGTGTGGAGGCGCACGAGATTAACCCTTTCTTCATTTCCATTGTTTGATCTCCATGTGGGTTCTGCATTAGCCTACAGGCTTTTATGGTGGTTGTGACCTGCACAACCACATGAGGTGAGCCTCTCTGATTTTTTTTATTTTAATTTTTAATTGGATAAGACCCTATTTGCTCGAATTCTCTTTCCAGCTCATATTTATTTTTTTAAATATTAGAATAGGTATTGAGCCCCCTTGATTGTGCTGTTTGTTTCTGTTTTGTGCTGTGTCACTTTGTTTTGGTGATATTCACATTCGCTATGACTTTGTATGTGTTATATCATGCAAAATTTCTATTTGCAAAATCTTATTGGTCATTTGGTCAGAGTCTACTCTTGGGGAGTTTGCTTTTACCTTTCTGCCCCAGACACTGCAAATCACTATATACTATCTGCTTCACTCAATACAAGTGCATTTACCAAGAACGAGCAAATAGTGTTGAGCAAATAGTTAACTATTTGTACTCGCTATGCTGTTATCAAGTACTGTCCGCTACTCGCATCCTCATTACGAGAAGCGGGCACAATGTAAGTCAATGGGAAATACTCACTAAGTAGCGAGTAACCCGAAAGCCGTACTTTTCGTGCGAGTAGCAAATACTGTAGTACGTCTTTCGGGTTACTCACTACTTAGTGAGTATTTCCAATTGACTTACATTGCACCCTCTACTCGTAACAAATATGCAATTAGTGAACAGTACTCGCTAACAAGTACGAATAGTTAACTACTCGCTCAACAGTACGAGCAAACCTAATCACAGTGAGCAAGGCTGAACATATATAGATGTAATGTGGCAGGAAGTTTTCAAATCAGATACTTGCAGTCACATGACCACCCGGTTAAACCAACACTAGCAGAGAAGCTCTTAGAGTAGAGAAAAATGGCCTCTATGACACAAAGCAAATTTTGGAGGTTTCCTTTTCTGGAAGTGTTTCCGTTTTCTAAAGTGTTCTCAAACAGTTTTTAAATAGTTATTTACGGAAATGAGTTTTCAGCCTTTTGATTGGACAGTGTCAAGATTGCAAGGAATTTCTTCAGGCGCTGCTTCAAAAGAGTGACATTTTTTTCAATAGAAATTCATAGGAAAAGACTTTCAAGTCATTTTTTTGAGCATTTTTCTAAAAATACATGCCAATAGACCTTTCAAAAGATTCTGTATGCACATACCTTGAAGAAGTACAGAGCTATTTTAATTATTTTCGGTGATAATATATTTTAAAATGTTACCACAGAAACTTTGAAAACAGATTTTCCATTAAGGGTTTCCTATTTTACAGAAATAATGTATCTATTATCCATGAACCAAGACCAATATTGTTGATTAAGGTGAAAAGTGATGGCATTTGACCCCCCAAATTTTTTGACCATTAAACCCATTTTCTCATTTCTTACCAGTAGAATTGTCATTTTGAGCTTGTGCTTTTTCTTTCCCTTTTCTTAGAATCATAACATTAAATTTTTTTCTATAAACAGAACCGTATAAGGATTAAAATGTACAGAAAAAAATGTAAAAGAAATCTGGTAAAATAGTGAAAACGAACTCTAACTTTCATAGTTTTTATATTTTTGTGGTTAAAAAATTCTGACCTTTGCAAAAATAAATTGGGTTAATATCACCATTTTCTGAAATCTATAACGTTTTTCTTTCTAAGGATCTGCATGAGGCCATATTTCTTGCTCAACCAGTTGTAGTTTTCATTTCTATTATTTTTAAATAGAAATGATGTTTAATTGCTTTTTGGGGGAAAGGAAGATTAATGAAAAATGGCGAATCTGGGATTTTTAGTGTTTTTGCATTACAAAATGTACCATACAGGTTAAATGACGTAATATTTTGGGACCTTTTCAAATGAAGCTGTACAAGATATGTTTGTTTGCTTTTTAGTTTATTTTTGTATTGGGGAATGAGAAGTAATCTAGACCTATATGGACATTTTTACAATACTACAGTATACAATGAAATCTATGATCTCGTATGAAGACCAGCAACAGAGCGGGATTTATGGAAGTACAAAGATAATGATGACTAGGGTCATCAGTATGACCATTGCTGCCATGACAATCCATCATCGCCAATTGCATTGTGGGAAAGATTAGGTGATGGACTCAGTGCCACCTAAAAGCCACTGTCAGAAATAGACAGTACGAGTTGGTACCATTGATTCATTTTAGCTTCAGTTGCTGCGGTTGAATGCAGGTGTTGGCTGTATCCAACAGCTGGCATCCACAATATTTGAAGGAGGCTCAGCTCCATGCAACCACACTTGACATGTGCCACACATGTATTGAGAATGTTAAAAAGGGGTTAATACAGCAAGGATTCTTGGGATTTTAAAAAATCCGAACAAATCTCAACTTAAAACCAACAAGGTTTACAATGCAATGCATTTCTCCACCATTTCTAAGTCCTATTGAAAGGGTAAAGCCATATCATCATAGTCTGTATGACAATAAGCATAGTCAATATGGATCCCTAGTACACCATCTTCATGTGCTTCTATTTAGGCTCCTGTGGATGATTTACAGATGTAGCCAAGTAAACAAAATAGTGAACCATCTAGATAACTCAACACAGATGCCTATCTCACTTAATCAGATTAGGATAACATTGCACAAGCCATTGACTGGTGTATAAAATGAAACTTTTTTATTGTGCATCCCTGTGCTGTGTTATCTGCATTAAAGGTTATCTGTCCCCAAGTTTTTGCTATGTAATTGCTATGTAGTTGTGCTGTAATGATAACCTCCTTCTGATAAAGTACTGATTGTATTGAAACAGAAAAACACAACCCAGTAAGTGACACATCACTTTTATCAGAGACTCTGCTCCTACATTCAGCTGCTCTCAGATTACACCACAAAAACTTAGTCACAGATTCCCTCTAGGATTCACTCACATCTACATGTGAAATATAGCTTTGTGGTTGCTGCTGAAAATGTCTTTGAGTGAAACGCAAGTGACATGCGAGTGACATTCTGTATGTTATGTGGCCAGTTTCACCTTGGTTGCTGATCCAATATGGGGGATCCCACTTTTTTTGTATTATTTATTTATAAATAAATCATTTAAAAAAAACAGTGTGGGGTGAGCTCTGTTTTGGATTACCATCCAAGGAAAAGCTGCTAGTTGCGGACTGCAGGCTGCATCTGTCTGCTTTACCTTTGTTGGCTACCAAAAATAAGGGAAACCCACATTGCTTTTTTAAGATAGTGAATTTTGTTGTTAAACACAAGGCTAAAGATCTTTTAGTGTCAAATGAAAGGCACTGAAGAGTGCACAGTTAGAATATCTAAGGGGGTAGAACATTATATAGCCACTTGGCATCTACCTATCTATCTATCTATCATCTATCTATCTATTATCTATCTATCTATCTATCTATCTATCTATCTATCTATCTATCTATCTATCTATCTATCTATCTATCGTATCTATCTATCTATCTATCTATCTATCTACTGTATCTATCTAGCTATCAATCTATCTATTATCTATCTATCTATCTATTTATTATCTATCTATCTATCATCTATCTATTATCTATCGTATCTATCTATCTACTGTATTTATCTAGCTATCAATCTATCTATTATCTATCTATCTATCTATTATCTATCTATCTATCTATCTATCTATCTATCTATCGTATCTATCTATCTATCTATATATCTACTGTATCTATCTATCTATCTATCTTCCTATCTATCTATCTATCTATCTATCTTCCTATCTATCTATCGTATCTATCTATCTAGCTATCTATCTATCTTGCTTTTTAGAGTATGTAAAAGATGATGTTAATAAACACATTGCATACACATGTCCATGTGCCATCTCTGTGATGCATGTTTTTCTTGCAACCATTAACTTGTATTGATAAGGTACGCAGACACTTGTAACATGCTGCAATTTGCCCCACACACAGAATTTTGTACAGGAAAAACTCACATAGATGCTCTGCCCTATTGTTTAACATTGGTCAGAGGCCAATGCAATTTTTTTCTCGCATTACACTCACAGATTTTATACGCAGATATGAGTGAACCCTTATAGGGAACCTGTCACCAGATTTGAGGCCTAAAATCTGCAGCCACCATCAGTGGGCTCTTATATACAGCATTCTAACATGCTGTTTATAAGAGCCCAGGCCACTATGTAGAACAAAAAAAATCACTTAATATTTGCCTAAATGGTTGCTGCGGTGGAATTGGGTCATATGGGCGTCTCCGTTCTACGGTGCTTGCGCCTCCGCTATCAGGCTATCTTTGTCATCCTTCTTCTGAAGCCGGGGTGCATTACGCATCCTACGTCATCCATACTCGTCGGCATTGAGGTCCTGCACAGGCGTACTTTGATCTGCCCTTAGCAGGGCAGATCAAAGTATTCCAGTGCGCCTGCATGGGACTGGCGAGTGTGTATGACGAAGGAGACATCATGCACACAGGCTTCAGAAGGAGGACGAAGATGGCTGAGAGAGGAGATGCCGGCACCAGAGAACAGAGACACCCATATGGCCCAACTCCACCGCAGCGACCGTTTACATAAATATTATAAAGGGATAGAATGCTGTATATAAGAGCCCAATGGTGGTGGCCGTAGCTTGTAGGCCTCAAATCTGCTGACAGGTTCCCTTTAAGGTAAACTTTACGACATCTGTAGCTACAGAGATTTTGGACATTAGCATTGGCAGCAATTCTAATTCTTCTAAACTTTAACATCACCATATAAACAGATGGACCATGCTACAATCGTTTTTATGTCAGACTTGAATGAAATCAGAAGTAAGAAGAGCCACAAGGCTATAAAAGCGCTATAACATGGCCATGTACATAAAACATACTTCAGTGTGTAAGAGGCTATCATCTTTTAAGAATGAATCCTTAAGTATATTACTTTAATTGCTTCAAATTTAAAAGATATTCAAGAGTTTCTAATCAATTTAAATCCAAGCCTGTTAATTAAATAGCAGTCCTTATCATTATTTCCTAAATTACAATTGCCATTACATAAAAGACTCAACCTTACTTTGTACAGTTGTTTTGTATTTAGCACATTGAGATTTAATTACATTCATTAAAAAACCCCTCACATTTTACTTTTCCCATTGTATTTAATTTAATATAGCAAATAATCTTTTAAAATGTTAAGTAAATGACAGGTTACCCACGATAATGTATAAACACACCAAACAAAATATTTTTCCATTTTCCATAAATTACACAAAACAAACTCATTTACAATTGATCCCAACCTCTGTAAAATGTTCCCTTTCATTGAATACTTGTGTTGGTGGCAGACATAATAATGTAAGTTCACAAAGGAATGTCACTCAGTTAATGATCAAGATATATTATATATTAGAGGTCTAGACAATGAGGCATAGCAAGTATACATCCATTTACATAATAGTTTCAAGGGTTCATAGCATCAAAAGGCAATTGATTTAAAAACTCGCTAATACAAACTAAAGTCAATATAACCTTAATTTCTGCATTGTTAATTTTATTCAACACTACGACCTCCAGTGAGAAAACACAAAGACAAGTAATTACACAACAGGTAAAGGTATCCATATTCACCAATGTGTAACTATACATAGGAATGCAACAGCGCTGATTAAGCATTGTTAACATCAAGTGATAAAAGTATTTTTTGATAGGATTATAAACATGCTACACAAGTATGTTGCATGCTATATATACAGTGCATTGAACGTTTCTCCATTTTTTTACACTCAGGAACTTAAATGTATTTTAATGGGATTTTATTTGATATACCAACTCTGATTAGCAAGTATTCATAGTATCATAGTATCATAGTTTTTAAGGTTGAAGGGAGACTCTAAGTCCATCTAGTTCAACCCGTAGCCTAACATGTTGATCCAGAGGAAGGCAAAAAAAAAAAAAAAACCCAATGTGACAAACAAGTTCCAATGGGGAAAAAATTTCCTTCCTGACTCCACATCCGGCAATCGGACTAGTTCCCTGGATCAACACCCTGTCATAAAATCTAATATACATAACTGGTAATATTAAATTTTTCAAGAAAGGCGTCCAGGCTCTGCTTAAATGTTAGTAGTGAATCACTCATTACAACATCATGCGGCAGAGAGTTCCATAGTGTCACTGCTCGTACAGTAAAGAATCCTCGTCTGTGATTATGATTAAACCTTCTTTCCTCAAGACGTAGCGGATGCCCCCGTGTTCCAGTCGCAGGCCTAGGTGTAAAAAGATCTTTGGAAAGGTCTCTGTACTGTCCCCTCATATATTTATATATTGTGATTAGATCCCCCCTAAGCCTTCGTTTTTCCAAACTAAATAACCCATTATTTGAGAAGTGAAATAAATGCTGCATAGTTTTTTAAATATTTTAAAAATATAAATCTGATAATTGTGACATGCATGTGTATTTGACCCTCCTGAGAAAATACCGTGTAGGACAATCTTTAATGTAATGCCTGCTGAACGTCTGTTGGAATATGTCGCTACCAGCTTTGAACATCTACAGGCTAAAATTTTAACTCATTTTTCTTTGCAAAATGGCTCTATCTGAGTGAGACTGAATGGAGAATGTCTGTGAAGGGCAATTTTCAAATCTTGTCACAGATTCTCAATGATATTTAAATCTGGACTTTGACTGGGCCTTTCAAACACATGAATATGCTTTGATCTAAACCATTCCATTGTGGAACTGTACTTCTGGCAGTATGTTTATGGTGGTGGTCCAGCTGGAAGGTGAACCTATGCCCCAGCCTCAGGTCTTTTGCAGGCTCTAAGGCTATGTGCGCATGTTGCGTAATTACATGCAGTTACGCTGCGCTTTGTAGCGCAGCGTAACTGCATGCATCCTGCGTCCCCTGCATAACCTATGAAGATTATGCAGGAGCCGTGCGAACGTGGCGTATTAAAGCGCAGCGCTTCGGCTGCTGCCCGATAACCCCTTAAGGACGAAGCCAGTTTTGTACTGAATGCCCAGGCCATTTTTTGCAATTCTGACCAGAGTCCCTTTATGAGGTTATAACTCTGGAACGCTTCAACGGATCCCCGTGATTCTGACATTGTTTTTTCGTGACATATTGTTCTTCATGATATAAATTTAAACAATACTTTTTGCTTTTATTTGTGAAAAAATCAGAAATCTAATGAAAATTTTGAAAATTTTGCAATTTTCAAGCTTTTCATTTTTATGCCCTTAACCAAGAGAGTTATGTCACACAAAATAGTTAATAAATAACATTTCCCACATGTCTACTTTACATCAGCGCAATTTCTGAAACAAAATTTTTTGGGGTTAGGAAGTTAGAAGGGTTCAAAGTTCATTAGCAATTTCCCATTTTTTCAACAAAATTCACAAAACTATTTTTTCAGGGACCACATCACATTTGAAGTGACTTTGAGAGGCCTAGGTGAAAGAAAATACCCAAAAGTGACCCCATTCTAAAAACTGCACCCCTCAAAGTACTCAAAACCCCATCCAAGAAGTTTATTAACCCTTCAGGTGCTTCACAGGAACTAAAGCAAAGTGGAATGAAAAAAAGTAAAAAATAAAATTTTACCTAAAATGTTGCTCTACCCCAAATGTATTCAATTTTAGAAGAAATAACACAACAAAATGGACCCCAAAACTTCTTATCCACTTTCTCATGAGCGTGCCGATACCCCATATGTGGTCAGAAACCTTTGTTTGGACAAATGGGAGGGCTCGGTACAGAAGGAGCAATATTTGAATTTTGGAAAGCAAATTTGGCTGAAATAGATTGCGGGCACCATGTTACATTTTCATGTCTGCTAAGGTACCTAAACAGCAGAAACCCCTCACAAGTGACGCCATTTTGGAAACTAGACCTCTCAAGGATTTTATTCAGGAGTATAGTAAGCATTTTGATTCCACAGGTGCTTCAGAAAAATGTTGCTGTAGCAACAAATTTCTCACTGTTAGGCTATGTGGCCATGATCCAGTGACACGGCGTCTAGTACACATTCCTGCAGAGATGTGAGTGTTGTCCAACGGGAGAACTCAGCTGCTCATGCCCACGATTTGGGTTCAGGCTGCTGTGGACTTTAGTTCTATGCTACCTGCAGAGAACACTCTCGTCTCCGCAGCATAAATTGACATGCTGAGGCTCGGGAAGCTGCACCACAGGTCGGTTTATGTTGTGGAGAAAAGAAATGCAGTGGGCATGGGATTTCTAAAAATCCTTCCACTGTGCTTCTACTGCACAATGCAGTGCTATGGATGCAGGGAAAACACTCTGTGCCCAAAATGCTGCAAACCCTGATTGTGGGCACACAGCCTAAAATGCTACAATGGATGAAAGGATAGATGTCAAACATATATAACGTCCCACCCCCCTGCATATTCTAAGCTGGCGCTCTTTAGTGCTTTTCATGTGCCACTAAAGGGTGCCTAGCCTTGTATTTAGACAAAAAAAATAATTAAAATAAATGACGTGTGGTCCCCCCTATTTTTGATAGCCAGCTAGGGTAAAGCAGACAGCTGTAGCCTGCAAACCACAGCTGACAGCTTCATCTTGTCTGGTGATCAATTTGAAGGGCTCCCCAAGCTGTTTTTTTTTAAATCTTTAATAAATTATTAAATAACAAACAAACGTGGGGTCCCCCAAATTAGATCACCAGCCAAGGTGAAGCTGACAGCTGGGTTCTGGTATTCTCAAGGTGGTAAGAGCCATGGTTATTGGACTCTTCCCAGCCTAAAAATAGCAGGCCGCAGCCACCCCAGAAGTGGCGCATCCATTAGATGCGCCAATCTGGGCACTTCGCCCCAACTCATCCCGTTGCCCTGGTGTGGTGGCAAACGGGGTAATAAATGGGGTTGATACCAGATGTGTAATGTCACCTGGCATTAAGCCCAGCAATTAGTGATGTCACGGCGTCTGTTTGATACCAGACATAACTAATTGACAGTAATAAAAGAAAAAATTGACAAAAAATAATTATTTGATAAAACCACTCCCCAAAACATCCCCTCTTTCACCAATTTATTGAAAAGAAAAAAAAATCGGGTCCGCAGTAATCCATTTTGGAAGTCCTGCTGCGATTCTGGACCTTCTAGAATATGGGGGCACGCTCAGGGAACGTATCCCCCATTTTCTAGGAGTGCAAACCCTCCATTTGAGGAGAGTGGGTACAAAGAATCTGCACCCACTCTCCCCGGGTCACAGCTGCAGTGTACCAAGCAGCAGCCAAGCGTCTCTGAACACAGGAAGCTGGCTGTCAGCTACTCTGCACGTGTGACCAGCGTGAACTGTGAAGGAGGAGGGGGCCGCGGGGGATCAGCACTCCGACAGGTATGGGGAAACACCGGGAGACACTGGTTGGGAATAGAGGCCTGGGTAGCAGTTTTCTGTTGCATGGGTCATGCCACATGCGACAGAAATCAGAGGATAAGGGTAAATGCGGCCGACGCACTTCTGTGCGCGGGGCCATCTTTGATTTTCGGGAGGGGATGGGTGGTCGGTGGGGGACACTTTGGCAACATCGGGGGACCAAAGGGGACCGGGAAGGAGTTTTATCTCCCATCTGACATGTTTGTTCATGCCAGATGGGAGATAAATCATTTTTTACCGGCGCGTCCATTTAGTGTAACGTGATCATCGTTATACGGTGTATACCTGTGATCACGTGAGCGGGGACCGGAAAAACCGGCCCGAATCATGATCTCCAGGGTCTCAGCTACCCCCGGTAGCTGAAACCCTGGAGATTTTCTGACGCTGGGGGGCGCTATTTACCTTTTTCTGACCGCCATTTTAAAACGGCAGAAAGGAATTTTTGCTGCCGTTTTAAAATGTAAGGCTGTCGTAATGGGGTTAAAGATTCCACATCTATGGTGGCAAGGATGGTTCCCTCTGGTAGATGACTTATTGATAGTTGTCAGAAGCTCCCTGTCCTCTCCTACAAGAACAGGAACATTTCCCTGCAACAATGTTTTTATCTCTACTGGCTAACATCGTACAAAGATATATTTTGCCTGTATCATGATGTTGGGGAGAGGGTTTTCAGAGTGATGTGTAGGGTTAGTTCTCCATCACACAATGTTCTGCATTTAGCCCAAAATGTTTTCTTTGGTCTCATCTGACCAGAGCCATTATTCCACATGATAAATGCGTTCCCTACATGGCATGTGGAGGAATCTTTTAGTTATTATCTATTCAGTTGATAAGTCAAAAATACTGATCATTTTTTTAGTTTTCATATTGTATAAACTACTAGAGCTGGTTAGTTTCAGACATCCATGTTTTTCAGTCCATATTTATGAGTCAACTGACTCGTATTCAGCGTATGTGAGGCTACCAAGCTCAGTTTAGGGGACCTGCAGTATAGACCATAAAACATGGGTGGGTGAAACTGACCTTGAAGGGGTTTGCTTAGGAACAAAATTAATTATAATCAATAGATCTTATAATGATAATAATAGGTTCCACAATTGGATGTGCTTAAAAATATGCTGAGATAATCTTATAAATGTATCCCTGCTATGTACTGTGTAATGGCCGTGTCTGATAGTACAGGGACATGGTCTGAACATACTAAAGCTCTTGGGCAATGGAGGAATTAGAAAAGTATACAGATATTACAGCATTGATGGGATCACAAATAATTCTTTCTTTTTAGGTAAAACATTTTTTAAAAAAAAGGTAGTAAAATGTTTTACCTCACAAAAAGAATCAGCTGTGATCCCGTGCTGTAATATCTACAGTATATACTCTTGTTTACTCCCCTGCCCAGGAGATGTGGACATCAGACTATATCCCTGAATGGGAAAACACAGCCATTACACAGTACATAGTAGGGGACATTTATAAGAATATCTCAGGATAGGAACATTTTTTTTTTAAAACACATCCAATTGTCAAACGTATTATTATTCCAAGATCTGTTGTTCAAAATGAACTTTGTTCATGGGAAAACCCCTTTAAGCCTACTTTTTTCACTGTCTTTTCTGTAAAATTAATCTATCTGCATGTCTGCAAAAGAAAATGATGTTATTAAAATTTTTCATGCAATTATTAACATGATCATATAATAATAGTAAAGGGTTCCTGCCTTAATATACATTTGAATAGTTTGAATATGTAGCATTTTGCCTATAAACTGTATGAGTTTGTGTATACAGATACAGCTTGTTTTCCGATCCATATTGAAACTGAGTAGAGACTTGTGATTCAATTCTCGGGGCCCTGGTGCAGTGGCTGTCAGGTAGACTGTGGCCACGAAACCGGATTAGATAGCCAGGTGTGACGTCATGCAGCTGATATGCTTCCACAATGGCAATGTGATAACCCTTCAAATAATAAGTGGTACCAAAGATTCCAAAGAGGCAATTTATAGGACTTCAATCCTGTAGCCACAGACGACTGATGTGGCCAATGGGGAAAGGGTTATGTGACTCAATTTCTCTCGTAATCCGAACAAAAAAAATGTATGCAATGTTCCAATACATGCTGTACATTATTGATGTTGACAGCACCACACTGCGGCATAAGTTGTGCCTACTGGTCCATGGGCCCCTGACATTTATGACTTTCTTTTACTGTTTTTTTACAGCTCCATCCATCTGTCAACTAGGTGATAGAAAGTAACAAAAAAGCAGAACAATTATACAAAAAGAACATGTTTGCCTAAAGATTGTCATTAGTTCCCAAGTAATTGGGCCTTTTTTGTCTGGTAGTATAATTGTATTTTCTCAATTTCCTTTCCACCTTGGTCTATTCCTGTGACTGTGTTATTTACTTATATTTCATTAAGGTTAGCTTAAGAGCTCGATGGAGGTTAATGTCAATTTTCCTTTCCTCCATCTCCTAACTTTGCTCAATGCCCTACGGCTTAACATTTAGAAACACAGCGGATAAAGAATCAGCCAACATTTTTAACCTTTAACGTGGGTTTTATGAATGTCTGTAATAAAGCCGAAGTAAATACTGCAGCAGAGTTTTTATTTTAACTTGGACTATCTAAACAAAAGCAAATATTTAATTTTATACATATATATATTTTTTTTATTTTTTTATTTTTAGGCAGTCATCCATTATTAATCACAAAGTGCAAAAAGCTTAGGTCAACAGATTGTAAATCTTTTTATTTTTGTAAAGAGCACAGATTAAGTCAAGAATCTAGTTTCTTCTGTGTCTTAACTACACACTGCCAGCAAATATAGCATTATGTAAATATATGCTTTATTGGTTCCAGTTCTTAAGAAAACAACCTTTCAAATTACTAGAAAATAATGTGTTATAAATATTAAATAGATTTGGGTAAATAAGGGCCTGAATATACCCAGTCAACTGAGGCTGTTTGCGTTGTTCCTTTTGTACAGTGCAACATCATCTCTTACTCTTATCTGCATTACCTGGGAGCTGCCATAAAATAGCGTATATAGTGTGTCAATATGGTGATCGGCTATATACAGTATTAACATTGAGCTATCATCAAAACAGTTAACAACTTATCAGAAGGGGGCTGTCAGAATCCCACCAATCTAATATTGAGACATATTTAAGGGGTAGCAATTAGGGATGATCGAATATCTCAAATATTCGGCTTCGCAAATATTTTCCGAATAGGTCACTGCTATGTGAATATTCGATGCACAATCTAAGTGTATGGGAAGCCCGAATAGTTCCGAATAGTTGTTATTCGGGTTTCTCATAGACTTACATTGCGCATCAAATATTCGCGAATAGTCGAATAGCAGCAACCTATTCGGAAAATATTCGCGAAGCCGAATATTTGAGGTATTCGATCATCCCTAGTAGCAATAATGAGACAAAGAAACTATGCTTGGATAGACACATCCCAAAATGTAATATATTTCTCCAGTAAAGCAAAAAATCACCAGAAATAGACAAATTAAAAGCAATTGGAAACATGCACAAAACTACTGTGACACAATAAGAATTACAGTTTAAGCTCAAATAATGAGACCCCCTGAAGAAGCCGAATTTTAGCAACACATATGGGGATTTTTGCTTTCCTTACATTAATTTTTGCTTATCATTTAACACCCATATCCTCTCACAATATGTTAATTAACTTTTTGTGATGTGCTTATTTAAGCATGGTTACATTTTCTCCTTATAGCTATGATTCTTTACTATACAGTGAGTATTTCCAACTCTTTTGGTGGTGCCTGCTTCCTCCAAGATAAGTGTATTTAAGGAAAAGTCATCTGTGATGCTAGTCACTACTTACGGATAGTATAGGTGGAAGGGTAGTCAGACAAGCTGGGGTCAGGAAACAGGAAGGCACAACAGGACAAAGGGAGAAAGCAGAAATGCAGTCAAGTCACATAGAGAGGGTCAGAATTCCAGGAGAGTACGTATAGATTAACCCTCAACTGGTGAGGTGGGATTTTTGTCACACAACTGGTGACGTGTGGCTTCCTATACCCCAGTGTTTAGAAATCTCTAATTTTTACAGAAAATGCAAATATCATGTTTGTTTTAATCATTTTCTTATTAGCAATTGATTACACATGAGTATACCATATTTTTGACACCCACAAGTATCGGAAAATATAATACATTGATGATTCATACCAGCATTTTCAAATGAATGCCAGCTGAACAAATTTTCTCTTGGGTGTTGCAAACCCCACCTCACCAGTTGAGGGTTAAGGGAGCAGACAAAGACATGGTCAGGTAACAGTCCAAGGTCAGAAGCCAGGAAGTAACAACAAGAACAGGCAGTGGGCAGAGAGAAGTCAATGAACGATCCGGGGTCAAGAAACTTAGAACAGAACACAATCACAAACACAAACCAAGAGCAAAACTGCATGGATTTGTGTGCTGTCAAACAACCTGTCAGCTAGTGCTCAAAGAAACACAGCAGAGCAGCTCCAAATATGCTCTGCGCAAAGGAAACATGTCACTGGTGGCTCTGAAGTTCAGGAAGGCGCTGCAGAGCATCACCTTGTGCAAGAAGCCCTGCACAGAGGAATCGTGACATCATCAATATCATAGTAGTGCCCATCTATTGCTGTTACTAATGCTGAACTTTTACTTTCATCTTCCACAGATTTTTTTGTATTTAGGTCAATAGGTTATACTTCATCTATCTATTACCTTTAGTTAGTAAGTTTTATTGAACATTTCTGACAACAAAGAGTAAAATTTCATGTCATCTCCAATCAAATAACATACATGGACATCATACTCCAAGCAATTCAATCACATAGATCATCCTGCAACCAAATTATGGCCTCTTATTCCTCTAATGCCTAAATGTCACTGCCATAGCTCATGTATTGTGTCTTGAGAAAGAATGATTTTCCTATTTCTGATATTTCTACACTCATTTTAAAATAAACTCTTTTCCTAGTATTTCTGTACACATGTATCATCTCTGGTTGTTTTTTACAGACTAAGACACACAGGTAAGATGTAGTGTGATTGATACACTCTCTTGAAGAATTACAGGGCTTTTTCCAGATGGCAGAACATATGTTTCATTGGGATTAGCAAAACATTTACACCCTACTTACAATTTATTTTGTACACTACACTACACTAAATGACACTGATTTTTGTTTCCTCTTTCGTATTTTTTTTTTTAAGAATATTTGTGTTAGGCTTAAAGACTACAAATCTTTCTAAACAGTGTTTAGTGTCGTAGTCATGTTCTAGCATAAAGTGCATCTGTCACCAGATTTAAGTATACAGACTACATACAATTTTTAAGGGGTTGTTTGGGACTTCTCATATTGATGATCTTATCTATATGTGGTCATCTATTCCTATTTCATTGGGTCCTACACTGAGGTACGCTGATCAACTGAATGTTTTTCAAGCAACAGCTAGATATAATGATTTGTAAGGCAGAACACATCAGCCCCATACATCACTTAATTGCCTATGCCGAGTAATGGACTTTATCTACTTCACTTCATTAGTAAATAAAGTGCAGGTAATTTTCCATTAGTGGTGGTGCCAGGTGTAGGATCCCCAACAATTACATATTGGAGATCTATTCTGAGGATCTGACATCAATTACTAAGCCCTTTAAACATATCTTTGTAACCCCTTCACGACCGCGGGCAGTAAAATTACGTCCTAAATGTCATAACCTTACTGCCCATGGTCTGCCGGCAGCATCATGCTGCGATCGGCACACATCTCAGCTGATTTTCACAGCTGAGATGTGTGCCTGCTAGGCACGAGCAGAATCGTTATCTGCTCGTGCCGATTAACCCCTTAAATGGCACTGTCAATATGTGACAGCGCCATTATAAGCGCGATCGCGGTAAAATTTTACTTACCGCTGATACCGGAAGTCACGTGATGTGATCATGTGACTCCCGATAGTTGTCATGGTAGCACAGGGTCATGTGATGACTCCTGTACTACACCTAACTTGCTTTCACTTTCACTGTGCCCGCGGCACAGCTAAAGAGAAAAAGAGCGTATCTGCTGTTTACAGCCTTGTAGCTGTGATCAGCAGATACTGCAGAGCGATCGGAATGCTGATCGCAATAGCCCCCTAGGGGGACTAGTAAAATAAAAAAAAAAAGTTAAAAAAAAAGTTTTAAAAAATTAAAAAAAAACATAAAAACCTAAAAGTTCAAATCACCCCCCATTCACCCCATTGAAAATTAAAGGGTTAAAAAAATAAAAAATATACACATATTTGGTATCGCCGCGTTCAGAAACGCCCGATCTATCAAAATATAAAATCAATTAATCTGATCAGTATACGGCGTAGCGTCAAAAAAATTCCAAACGCCAAAACGACGTTTTTTTGTCGCCACAACTTTTGCGCAAAATGCAAAAAGAGGCGATCAAAACGAAGCATCTGCGCAAAAATGGTACTGTTAAAAACGTCAGCTCGAGACGCAAAAAATGAGCCATCACTGACCCATAGATCCCAAAAAATGAGAACGCTACGGGTCACGGAATATGGCGTAAAATGTGCGCCACTTTTTTCGGACAAACTTCCGATTTTTTTTTAACCCCTTATATAAAAGTAAACCTATACATGTTTGGTGTCTACGAACTCGCACTGACCTGAGGCATCACACCCACACATCAGTTTTACCATACAATGAAACCATAGTGCACATATTGCACTTTTTTTTTAAATTTTTCTGCATTTGGAATTTTGTTGCCATTTTCCAGTACACTATATGGTAAAACTGAGGATTTCATTTAAAAGTACAGTTCGTTCTGCAAATAAATGAGCCCTCACATGACCATGTTGACTGAAAAATAAAAAAGTTACGTCTCTCAGAAGAAGAATGGCGAAAAAAAAACGGAAAGCGAAAAATCGGCCGGTCGTGAAGGGGTTAAACTGGTGAGGCTTGTGCTTTTTCTTTGATAATCCATTTAAAAATGGCTGGCTGGCTTATTTCAGTTCAGCTGGACTTCTAAAGTGATAATTTTAATAAGATTCAGGGAAATATACAAAAATGATATATACAGATATTCTGAAAAGGATTTTCAAGGTAAGTATATAAGTCTATGAGATCTTTTGTATATGTGTTGTTTAAATAGTGAAATATGGTAAAGTCTAATCCTAAACCAGTTATTTGTGCAGTTATATATAATAAAACATGTATTGTATATCATATATTTATACTATTTAATGTAACAAGTTTAAATTCTGTTTATATGACTTTACAGCTTCAAAGACTGACAAGATGACTGAACTTTTAAAAATTATTGAAATTCAGCTGTAGAATGCTAGTTAATTAACTTGATGGAAACCCTCTTCAAATGTGGAAAAACTAGCACAGATAGAGTAATAGGCAAGGCTAAGGATTTTAAAATATACAGCATTCCATGTTCAAATTATTTTGGCAAAACAATTCCACCATTAGGCGTCATGCCCACCATGAGCTTTTGGTGAGCTTTTCATGTTGCAGATTTTCTGCAGCACTTCTTTACCAAATATGTAAACTGGGTTAGTTACATTTTTTTTCATTTCGCTTTTGTGTGTTTTTTGACATGCATTTTTATTGTTTTTGATGTTTTGGTTTTTATTTCTTTTTTTATGTTATGCTTTAAATAAAGTTGCTTTGTATTTGACACTTCCTGGCATTTGGTTTTGAAAAAACCTTATTTATATAGTTATAGGCAGATTATGTGCATTTTTAGTGTTTTTCCACTAAAACACTTATGTGTGTTTTGTACCTGGAAATTTTCCACTGGCAATTGCAATTCTATGAGAAAATCTGCACATAAAATTCAACACACCCGGAAGAGACATTGACTGCTGCATTTTTGAAGCACACACAGTGTGAATGGGAGTGAACATTTTTTAAAATCCCATCCACTTTGTTGAAACTATAAGTCACTTTGTCAAAACTTCACCAAAAACTCACCGTGGGGACACAGCCTTGATATCATCAAATTTTTAGATTGTAGTCTCGATCTATTGCTTAAAATGTTAGACATATGTAAAGAATCCTTAACTAGCAGAACATTTTGCCTCCTTCAGTTTAACACATATACTGTAAGATCAAACCTGTTCTTAGACTGTAAGACACATGACTGAAGAAGGATCCCTTCCTCATGGCTTTGTCTCCAAAATTGATGATGACCAAACACTTAACACTTAACATTATCCTTTAGCAACAAAAACTACCAATTTAAAATGGCTTAAGACTAAATTATACTGTAAGTTATGGGCCCCAACACAAAATAAGTGTTTACAGCAGAATACTGTTGTAAAACACTTCCAATAGCTGCACAATTTTTATAGAAACAGTTTGCAATTTTTACAATGTTCATGCCAGTTTCAAACAGATTCACCAAAATGCGCAGAGCTTAAAGGATCTGTGGTGGGATGGGGCTTGCCCATCAAATTCATGGAAAAGAGTGACAATGCCTTCAGGGAGGCGCATGCCACTAATATGATTCTCAAAATGTTTTCAGTGGCATGGGGCTCTTAATATGTTCAGCACATCCTATTCCTGCAGAAATCTCTTTAAGAATTTTTAAGAATCCTCCATGAAACGTCAGGGGTGGGAATAGATATCAAAACCCTACTCACTTATTACCCTGTTGCACCTGTCAATCACATAGCAGTGCATTGCTGGAACTTTGCTTGTACTTTTTTCTTAAATAAAACACCCAATCTTAGAACAAAAGCTATGCTTACATTCATCATCTTAGCACCAGTATAGCATTGGTTTTATTTTATATATGAAAATCTTGTTGGTTGGTTGACTTTAAAGTAGTTTAGCAATAAAATATTATGTTTGAAATCTATGGAAGCAGTCATGAATATAATGGTTGTATGGTCTCTAGCCTAGATAAATGCTAAACCTAGAAGTGAATGGCTTTACTTTATGTATGAAAATCCTGCTGGATGGTTCCCTTTAAACACATTTTTGTTACTTTCTGAAGCCATTCTTACCAGCATAACTCCAGAACTAGTCTGGAATATACATAAAGTATTTACAAAATATATTGTTAAAGAAATAACATGATCAGAAAGATGACCTAAAAAGGCTAGGCTGGTAGAGTGTTCATTAAACATATTAGATAAATGATAATGAAGCTATAATGCAGAAATAAATATTCCTTTCATGAAGTTTACTTCTTTGACGTCTGTGCTCAGAAAGAGAATTTCATAAAGGCAAAGTGTCATGATAAAGTAGAACATCACACTTATGTAACTTTAAATGTGTGACTTTCCTTCACCTACGGTATGGAATTTTCGCACAATGCGCTATATTAGAAGAACCGTCAATGTACAATGACGCTTTTCCGAGTGTAAAAACTGGTGTGACCTAAAATAAAAGCATTGTTCAGAATTTGATTCTTTTGATTTGATTATATGTAGATGTAAACACTAAAATACTAGGGAATATGCAATAAAGCAGACAAAAAATACCCAGACTGTAATATATATTTGTAAAATTATCATTTTGCCATGCTATTTTGTGTGATTAAAATGTGCACTGAAGGGACTTGCAATTTTTGGTCAACCCCCTGTCCACAGGCGCTGCCAAAAAAAATAAATCTCATAATCATCTAAATCTGTAAAAGCATTACAGAGTTATTATCTCATAAAGTGATACTGGTTAGATTTATAGGATCTGGCCTGGTCATTAAGGTCAAAATTGGTTCTGTTACTTACTAAATACCAATGTCAAGATGTGACAGCAGCAATTAAGGCAAATGATCCTTAGAGTGAGCTATATCAGGTACCTATCGACTAATGGGTTTTCATAGCGGCCCAAGGTTTACTAAGCCTCACCATGACTTCCATGTTGGTGCTCTTGTGATATCCAGCCACAGTTTTTGCATTATAGGAGACAGTGATTTTGGTTATATGCTTCAATATTGTAGAATCATAGTACATATATACAGTATATAATAAGCAGACAATCAGATGTACAATTTTCCTAAAAGGACTTTTATTAAAAATAAAATAGTAAGACTTTTTTTAACATATTAAAAAAAATCAACAACATAAAAATTCAAATCCCCCCATTTTTCCCCCTTTAATAATATATTAAATTAAAAAGGAAACATTTCTTATTGGTGCATGTCCACAAGTTCAATCTAATATCAGATAACATTGCTACAATAAATACAGTAAATGATTTAAAACTGAACTTATTGAAATATCAAAATTTGCTTCCTTTTTTTGGTTGAGGACATCCCACAAAAAGTGAAAAGAAAAGCAAACAAAACATTATAATTATCATAAGAAGATATTAATCTAATTTTAAAAAACTGCACGCCGTACTCTTATTTTGATAGACCATCAAGATAAACACACTGCTGGGGGGCTGCAGCCTCTAGCCGTAGGTTTTATCTGTGCTGGGTATCATAATTTCGGGGGACCATGTGCTAATTGCTTTATTTATTTTGTTATTTTTACACCATAATTACACACACACAGAGCGCCTCTGATTTAAAGCAGTCAGACACACTGTCCCACAGAGTAGGGGCGCTTTTGACTGCAACCAATCAGAGATGTGGGGACTGTGGGGGAAGCAGTGCATATGTATGAAGGACAATGAGTGGCCCGGGAAGTATTATGAGTGGCCACGCCAGAGACTCGGTAAGTTTAACGCGCCTGCTTTCCCATTTTTTCTTTAGTTTTTCTTTATTTTTTTAATGGGTTGCCAGACCCAGATCATTAGCTAGAGTTCCCTGAGAACTCCGGGGCTGGCGCTCGATTAGTTTTGAACACGCACAGATCTGGACTTTTACAGTCTACCCATCACTAGTTATGACTCTTGAAAGAAGTGCAAGAAGAATGAAAGCACCCCCCCAAAATATCCACTGTTAAAAGAGGTTAAAGGGAATCTGTCTGCATTTTTTTGCTATGTAAGCTGCAGCCAGCATGCTGCAAGAGTTAAGCTGTCATGTCAAAGTCCAATCTGTTGTTTATTTGCTATGTTTGTTTATCCAGCAGGACTTATCGTTACTTGGACTACAAAGTCATGCTCAAAGCTGTCCAACACAGCCCCTTTTCTGATTGCACCTCACTGTCAATGTACTATCACTATAGAGAGTCTGATGTGGGTGGGACAGCTCTCATAGCTCTGCTACATGACTAAATATAAAATCTGCTTGTGTCAGAATTGCTGCACCCAGTAATCTAAGTGGTACATTGTTGGATTCAGAATCTCCTTGCCTACATCATGCTGGTCTCAGATGAGGTAGCAAAAAAATCCTCTGACAGACTTCCTTTAACCCCTTCAGCCCCAGGGCACTTTCCGTTTTTGTTTTTTGCTCCCCTTCTTCCGAGAGCCGTAACTTTTTATTTTTCCATCAATCTTGCCATCTGAGGGCTTGTTTTTGCAGGACAAGTTGTACTTTTAAATGAAACCATAAGTTTTACCATATGGTGTACTGGAAAACAGCAAAAAAAATCCAAATGCGGAAAAATTGCAAAAAAAGTGTGATGGCACAATAGTTTTTGGGATGTTTTATTCACGGTGTTCACTATATGGTAAAACTGATGTGTGGGTATGATGTCTGAGGTCGGTGTGAGTTTGTAGACACCAAACATGTATAGATTTACTTGTATCTGAGGGGTTAAAAAAAATTCACAAGTTTGTCAAATAAAAGTGGCGCACGTTTTGCGCCATTTTCCAAAACACGTAGCGTTCTTATTTTTTGGTATCCATGGCTCATTGATGGCTTATTTTTTGCGTCTCGAGCTGACGTTTCTAATGGTACCATTTTTGCGCAGATGCTATGTTTTGATCGCCTGTTATTGCATTTTGCAAAAAACTTGCGGTGACCAAAAAACGCAATTTTGGCGTTTGGAATTTTTTTGCCACTACGCCGTTTACCAATCAGATTAATTGATTTTATATTTTGATAGATCGGGCAATTCTGAATTCGGTGATACCAAATATGTGTATATTTATTTATTTTTTAACTCTTTAATTTTCAATGGGGTGAAAGGGGGGTGATTTGAACTTTTAGGTTTTATTTTTTTATTTTTTTTTAAACTTTTTTTTTTTACTTTTTTTTTTATTTTTCTAGTCCCCCTAGGGGGCTATAGCGATCAGCAATCCAATCGCTATTATCTATCTGCTGATCACAGCTATACAGCTGTAAGCAGCAGATACGCTCACTTTCTTTTTCCCTCTGCTCTCGGCCGAGGGAAAACGAAAGTGAAACATCATAGCTGCAGGCGTCATCACATGACCCTGTGCTACGATGGCAACCACCGATAGTCACGTGATCACGCACGTGACTTCCGGTGGGGGCGGCGGTAAGTAAAAAACATGGCCGCGCGCATTTAGATTTTGCTGCCAGACTTTGGCAGCAAGATTTAAGGGGTTAATGGCCGCGGGTGGAAGCGATTCCACCCGCGGCTAGCAGGCACACATGTCAGCTGTTGAAAACAGCTGATATGTGTGCCGACCGCCGCCGCCTGCCCGTGGCAGGGGGCGGGGCTTAACGGGACATGCTCCATGACGGATATATCCGTCCATGATCGTGAAGGGGTTAATGAAATGTAGTTTTAAAAAACAGTTGCCACAATTGTACATATCATTAAATAGTCTAAATCGATAGGTCTGCAGTTACTCTATGTGATTGCAGACTTGAGAATCCTCACATCGCACGCACTGTGCACTGTGAGAATTTGCCAGTGCCAGAGCCGGGAACGGCAGTCAATTGGCAGTGAGTATGTGATATGTATACGCTCAGCCAAATTCCAACAGACTTGTGGATTTAGACAAGACAACCCCTTCAAATGTGCACTTTTTCAAGATTCAGAAATTATTTCACAGACACCAACTCAAAAGAGATTTAGTAGATTTAATAATATAAAATTATAAACCACCTATTTGTCGACTCAGACCTCAAAAAAAAAAATAATAAAACTGAAAAGAAATAACATATCTATATCCCAAACTAGCAAAAATAGGTGATGTAAACTTGCACTACGTTCCTAACTTTTCCTGTATTACATGACTTTGTGAAATGATTATTGGGTGCAGGGCACAAATTAAATTTGTAGTCTATATATTTCCTTTGTTACCTAAAGGAGCACAGATGCTACCATGTTTATACCTCAATGCACACTTGCCCTTGTGGGTTTCAGTCACTTGCTATTTTAAAGCTCGGCCTTCAAAACTTTTATAACTTGACTTTCAATGACATAAGAGACACACTCAAGTCTTTGCAGTGAAGAAAACAATAAAATTAGCAAAGCATATGATGTGGAAGAGAACCCAGTAGCAAACTGCCACTGAGGCTGTTCTGTTCCATTGGCTGCTTACCAGACAGTTGAGCCTGGCCAGAATTCTCAAGCAGAAGAAGTTCATAAAAGCACTCTGCAAAACCTGAAGCCTCATTGCAGAGAACATTCGCTGTACTAATGACTATCATTTCGGTGTATAGAGCTTATCAGAAAGGCTGATATCTATCTTAAGGGAACCAATATCGTAGCCTCCAGGCTGCAACACCGAGATGAAATATAGCACCATATTTGTTAAAGTTTAATAAGTAGAGTTACGCTTTGAAGATACTTAAGCCTGCAAAGTAAAAAGGTATGTAGCAGCAAGAAAACCATTTCTCAATTAATGCTGCCACAGTTAAATGGAAAATATAGTAACGAAGGCAGGATATGGAGAAAATATACAGAAAAAGGCTTTGCTAACACTACTGAATACACTACACTTGCAGTCTTACTAGATTCTCTTATACAAAGAGAAAATCAATCAATAATGGCATTTTGTTTATATATCTGTCTCTGTCTTTGTATAGTAACATGTACAATATATCCATTTAAACTCTTTGTTAAATAAATAAACAAAGAAAAAATATTTAAATAGTCAGGAAGCACCACAACAAGACTAAGCTGCTGATGACAAAGTTCCATAAATTTATAACACTTATTTTTATTTGGAGTATACGAGCGCAAATCCGGCGGTGATCTCCAAAAACCAGATAATATAGATAAAACGTGTAGTCTTTATTAAGGAAAAATTAATAATCCAGCCATGGTAGCAGTGACATCCCGGGGGATCAACCAGAGACTAGTTTCGGCATACAAGCCTTCGTCCTGTGTCAGTTAACATTACATTCCAAATGGCATACTAATGGACCTCACCGCAATTAGCATAATTAATTATATTAAACAATTAGTATAGGGTGTATATCACTAACCTTGTTTTTATTTATTACACATTGCTTATATAGCTTCAATGTATTCTGCAGCACTTTACAGACATCATCACTGTCCCCACTGGGGCTCACAACCTAAATTCTTTATCAGGATTTTTTTGGAGTGTGGGAGGAAAATGGAGTACCCAGAGGAAATCTACACAAATACAGTGAGAACACACAAACTCCTTGCAGATGTTGTCCTTGGTGGGATTTGAACCCAAGACCCCAACACTGAAAGGTTCAACAATTCTACAGTCCGGCAATCCGGCGGCAAGTTCAACTGAATTCACAGTGGGCAGCATTGTGAACTCTGGTGAACTGAGT
The DNA here is from genome assembly GCF_048569485.1 of Anomaloglossus baeobatrachus. Taxonomy (NCBI): domain Eukaryota; kingdom Metazoa; phylum Chordata; class Amphibia; order Anura; family Aromobatidae; genus Anomaloglossus; species Anomaloglossus baeobatrachus. The sequence goes on from NC_134354.1 coordinate 500,407,370, forward strand.
GATGTCACTGCTTCTTACAGCCAAGGCCTTCCCCGCTGCTCTCAGTGAACTGAGTTTAACTTGTTGCCGGATTGCCAGATTGTTGGATTGTGGGACACAGTAGCACAGCGGTATGGCAGTCAAGTCACCAAAGTTTACAGCAGGGGGCTCCCCTGCTGCCCTCTGTGAACTCAGTTGAAATTTCTGCCAGAGTGCTAGATTGCTGTGATGCCATGTCCAGCAATTCGGCAATAAAGCAGCGAGTTCAACTGAAATCACTTAGTGCAGCATGAGAGCCACTGGCTGTGAGCTCTGGTGAGCTGAGTGACGTCACCGTTTCTCATAACCCCCATTGCCCTCAGGAAACTCAAGTGAACTCACTGTCCGATTGTAGGACTGTCAAATTGCAGGATGTGGTGATACAGCAGTCTGGCAATTCAGCGGTCAGATCTCCGAAGTTCACACTCGGGGTTACCCCGCTGCTTTCTTTGTACTCAATTGAACTCGCTGCCAGATTGCCAGACTGTCGGATTGTGGGACACGGTGGCACAGCAGTCCAGCAATCTAACAGTCAGGTCACTGGAGTTCACAGAGGGCAGCTGGGGAGCAACCAGCTGGGAACTTAACTTAACTAAGTGACATCACCTCTTCTCTCAGCTGAGAGCTCCCCCACTGCCTTCAGTGTTTCCCAGAGGCTGTAGTAACGTTTCCTGTCACTGCAGCCTCTGGATGTAGCAGAACTGGGATTTCCATAGGATCTTGTGTGAATTACAATGGGGTTAATAAAGGAATGAAAGAGGGTGTGTGTATTTTTAATTTCAAATAATGGATTTTTCTGTGTTTGTGTTTTTTCCTTTGGACTTACAGAGTTTGTAATGCTGGTGTCTCATAGATGCCTCCCCACTACTAAGTGCTTGATGGCAGCTGAAATGTTTTATAAATCACAGCTGTTATAAACCCTATATAATATCCAGACTGCAACTGCACCAGGGCAATTGGGAAGAGCCAGAATTGGCACATCTAATGTTCCGTGCCACTTCTGGGGTGGCTGTGGCAGCAAGTATTATTGGGCTGGGACGGGGTAATATCCATGTCTCTTTCCATCCTGATAATACCAGCCCCAATGGTCTGCTTTACCTTGGCTACTTATCAAAAATGGGAGGGATCCTACGCCATTTTTTTAAAATTATTTATTTTATAGTTTTAAAAAATGACATGTGATTGCCTCTATTTTTGATAACTAGCCACGATAAAGCAGATGAATGTGGGTTGCATACTGTAGCTGCTGCTTTACCCATGCAGGTTATCAAAAATAGAGCAGGAACCAACAGCATGGCTGTAATGGGGCCATGAAGGCCCACATTAGATAGGATTGCTGATTGGCAACTCTGCAGCCTTTCACCAATCTTTATTCAGATGACAAACAGGAACCGGATGTACAGGTAAAAATGTGTGTTTGGGTTCGAGACTATTGTTGAGCGGACCCGGATCCGCAAAATCCAGATCAGCACGGTTTCAGAGCCTGATCCAAGTCCGACCACTACCCGGGATTCGGGGTGCACGATCCGGATCCGTTTTTCTCTCTCTCTCTCTCTTTCTCTCTCTCTCTCGTCCCGGATCCGGCTCCCCATTGATTTACATGGCCGCGGATTCCGGATCGGATCCGGACTTCAGCGACAACCCGGATTATGGCCGATCCGCTCAACTCTATTCGAGACCCATCTGGTGATTGGTATGAATTCTGAAATTTATCTTTCAGGCTCAAGCATTTCTGAACTGAAATCTGATATCAGATTTCTTCTACACATACCCAAGGTCTGTGCTTACAGCTCAACTTACTTGAGGATGTATACAGCTTTCTCTACATCCTTACCCACAAGTGTTCAATCCAGTTCATATTTGGGAACTGTCAGGGCTAATTCTGCACCTTTATTTCCTTATCAGGGAACCATTTATTTGCCAAACTCAACTTATGCTTTGGGTCGTTGTCCTGCTGAAGCACTATGTCATCCTTTTCATACCCATAGTACTTTGGCTGTGAAACAACCCCATCTCTTCTGGCTTCCACAACCATACTTGACAATTGTTTTAATTTTTTGATCTGTTAGTCCCTTTTCCCTTATTTCTTCCAGACCCATTAGCATCCATGAGAGCTTAGTATATTGATTTTCATCTCATTGCTTAAAATTACTCATTTCCAATCTTTTACTGTCCACGTGTCATACTTTTTGCAAACTGGAGCCAACGTTTCTTATGACAATATGGAAGTGGAGGCTTCTTCACCTCTTTTTGGACCATGATTACAAACTTCTGTAATGTGCATCACACAGTTCTTACATGGATGTCTGTCATCTCACTATTATAAAGCAAACAAGCCACCTCTACTACTGTGTTAATCACTCCAGAACTGATCGACCTTGTGATGAGCAGACTTGTTGACTCCAATATTTTGCTGGACGTTCGCCTCTTGGCTTTTAAATTGATGGATAGACTTCCTTTTGTATTCTTCCAATTAACATGGCACTCACATAATGCTGTTTGGTCATATTTTTGGGCAGCAAGACCACTATCTTTTCTTGGGAAATCTTCTTCATGGCTTCTCCTCACTTTGAACCAGTGACATTTCACTTGGAAATAAACCTAGTAACACTCTAAGCTACTAGGGAATGTGAGAACAGATTGTAATTTGCAATGTTCAAGGAGAATACAGGAATACAGAAAGTAAAAGATCTTTCCACCTCCAGGAGCAAAACAGTAACAATGCTGGGACATGACAAGAATGTTCATAACTAATCATATTGTAATAGATGCAAGTCACATTTATGAATGACATAGCCAAGATGATTGTCTATAAAATGGAGGTAATCTCACATTCAAAGCTGTAGTGGATGGTGACATATAGAGCTTGAAAATCTATGGTTCAAAACATTTTTACCTTTAAGCTCGTCGGTGTAAAAGGAGTGGCAGATCATATGTGACAGGAGGACTTAGTGTTAGTTTAGTTTACCTATCTCTTCTGTTCATGAATTTGGGGGAAAAGGAGTTATCCAAACTTTATACATAGGGGCAAAGAACTAACAGGCAGGTAGTTGCAAACTATCTTTCTGCTCTGCACAGGATGATCTCTACTAGCTCATGAAAAGGGCTGCTCTTTCTTTTCTGATCTGCTCTGTTGATGTCACTGCAGATATCAAACTAATTAACAGTTGGCTCCCCGCAACTTGGCAGATGGGACTGGTTTTGAATCAACAAAACATAGGCAGAGATGCCCTATTAACAGAAGAGAGTGCATGAGAAGAATGTAGTCTACTGACTCAATGTCAGTGGAAGTTGTAGAATTGCGGGCATGACTGCTTTAAACTGGAACAGTTGGTCGATGGGCAAATTAGGCAGGTAATAAGCAACTTCTTGCCTGTTAGTTGTTAGCCCCATAACAAAAAATAAAAATGTCCTATATAACCCTTTAAGGGGGTTATTTATCCTTTGACTAAAAATGACAAATGTAAGGAGTAATTTGAAAATATTAAAATCAGATAAATTCACATGCTGGAATCCCTGATGTTTCAGTGTAGGCTTCTCTGGTTGCCGGTGCTGGTTTAGATAGTGATGACAATCTTTTGAATAACTGAAAACAAGTAATGCCACCACCGTGGACTGGCCTATTATACCCATTGGCCACATAAAAGTGACGTTAAACACTAGAGAGGTATAAACAGCTGGCATATGTATATGGGTCCACCAGATAATGCAGCAACATCCAATTCCATATAAAATGATCCCATTAGAAGCAAAATTATTGCCTATATGAACACAGGAAAAACAAAACATGCAAGTATCATTGTGTAGGCAGAGATGAATGAAATTAAGACCACAGAAAAAAACAATACCTCTAAAAATATTTAAGTTTTATTTAGAAAGTTATAAAAAATGACAAACAGTGTCTCTCTAAAAATACATAAAGGACAACACAGTGCCAGTGAGATGTTGGGAGGAGATAGTTTCAGCGTGAAAAGGATAGCGATAGATAGATATTCACAGAGTCGTCAGATTACTGATCTCATAGCCTTTATTGACCCTTCCTGACGACGGAGGGTGTCCTAAGTTACTGGACACTCCCCGTTCCGGGTGGCTGTCCCTCCCTGTCCCTATCTCTAGCCAAGGGGTGTCCACCACCAACCCAGGTGATTAGTGCAAAACCATAAATATACACATAAACACAAATGCGTTAAATTTGGTTCCTGACTCAATAAGATACTTCAGTCAGATGAATTTAAATTTTGTTAGGTGGAGCTGTAGGGGACCCGCTACAGTAGCTGTCACCCCACGCTCTCCCGACGCGTTTCTCCCCCACCTAACGCAATGCTGGGGGATCATCAGGGGTAAAAAAAAGTCATACCTGTTGATGCACAAAAAAGAGAGGACAAGTAATGTCTTAATATAACTTCATCAAAGTAGATTGAAAAATCATTATATTCTCTTGGGTATATAACTTACATAACGGTAATAGTTATAGAGCGGGATATGAACGGTCCAACCCGAAAGCCTTTTGATAATATACCAGACAAACTTGGTTTTAATCACATGATATGCTGGCAGATATTCTCATTCAGAAGAACTTGTCTCTAAATAAAGCCGACAAGAAAATATTCTGAGGAACTGAGTTGATAGGCTTGGAAGGGGGGAAGGGGGGGGAGGGGAAGGAGGGGGAGGGGGGAGGGGGGGAGAGAGGGGGGGGGGGGAGGAGGGAGAAAGGAAAGAGGTAACAAAATGGATAAGATGAAAAATACCTCGTTATAACTCCAAAAATGGATGAATAGCCAATGGGATGCTAGGAGTTTAGTAAATCAAAAAAACTCCTAAGGTATCACATGAGTCTTCCTATCCTTGTGTTTAAAAGGCTTATGGATCACATCCTAACCATGTCTAGGTCACATTAAGGCAGCAGGGACATCTGCATAGACAGAGACAGTAAAATACCAATTAAACGAGGTAGATTCAGGAAACCTACAGTGTCCCATAGAGAAAAGTAGATACCTATACATGCAAAGAGTCCAATTTCTTTAGTTGATGGTGTTACACCAATATCTACACTGTTAGTGTGTCCAGTCCTAAAATGAAAAAAGGATAATAGTCATGGACCTAGAAGTACGTTGAATTCCCTTAGGGAGCCACATCAGTGTGGTATATCGTCCTGTATCCACCAAACCAGGACAAATGGTGCAAGCATAAATTTACTAGATGACACCTGACTAGTCCTAAAAAATAAATACCTGTAATTTCTTGGTCACTTAGGTAGGGGGTGCTGTATCAATACGCAGCATCGGAATCTATATAATCCTAAAAGGAATAATAATAATGATCTAATATCCCGCATAGAAATATGTGAATATAAACAGGACAGGACATACATCTATGGAAAAAAGACAGTGTATACCTGCAAAGAAAAGCTCCTTTACACAGTGTTCCAGTATAGTGACCAAGTGTTATAATGAACACTTCTTTCACCTAAAGACATGAAAACAAATGATCACTACAGGTGATCCCATAACGATTCTGCAAGAGGAAACAACAGGACATTTACAGCACCATTACTAGTCCTTTGAAATGTCCTGTGGGAGAAAACACTCCAAAAAGGTGTAAAGACATACCGATACTTGGTCCGAAGAAAAGCTCAACCTGCAAGGACAAAGTGTCCCGAGCGCCGAAGCACATCTAACCGCAGGGAGCCAGCGCTGTGTCCTGTCCTGTGCCCAGATGATATGTGCCTAATCCCACGGACGGAGGTGTTTTAAACCTCCCGCGACCGGAAGTAAACAGTGTTGCTCCCGCCCCACAGGCTGAGAATCCGTGATTGACAGATCTCTTAAGCCAATCCTACGATCTCGTATGAATCCATCACATGTCCAGACTCAGAATAGAGGAGGATTGCGAGGGGCGTGCCATGCTGCTTAAAGTGACATGTCGCTTAATGCAGAGCTGAGCTACAGCTTAGCAGAATGAAATACTGTAGATGAAGAGGCCGTATTAGGTAACTGGAAGTAACCTGCCGTTATGTATAACATGGGCAAAATAGGATAAGTATAAATATAGGAAGGTTACTTGTTTATAAACCCAAGGAGGCCGTATGAAAGGGGGTGCCTGATATACTTTTTTCGGTTATTACTCGAACATAGCTCTAGGCATTATAGACCAGTGCAGAGCTAAGCTGCACAAGGCAGCACTACATAATAAGGGGACAGTGTAAGATATACTGAAGTGATATGTCATTATATATGTAAGATACCTAGGACAATAAAAGTTATAAATAAAGTTACTGTTATAGACCTCAGCTAAATTAGGGGGGGGGGGGGGGGTGCCCAGCAACTGAGCATGACATTTTGCTCATTCAGGGCTAGGCATAAGAGCTAGAAGCAATATCCATAATCAGACAGAAAAATATAGCTGCAAAAGTGTGAGGTTATGTTCTGCCTTAAAGATAGCTCACACGTAATATGCCTAAATTTGAGTATATCAACAAATGTTCCAGATCTCTGAACAGGCGCTGTACAGGAGAGGGTGCACACCAGGCACCAGTTGTCGGAAAGGCATAAGGGGGGGGGGGGAAGGGGGGATTAGGGAGGAGGGAGGGGGGGGGGGGGGGGTTTGGGGGTTTCCCCCACATCCTGGGGACCCAGTATCCATAAAGGGGACATACCCAAGGAAAGCACCCAAGGTGCCTAGAGATTAAGAAAAACATAATATATATATATATGGAAGACGGGGAACCATTTGATACCAGAACGCTCTTGTCTTTTATACTGAATCAGGTAGGATTTAGAGAAAGCTAACATAGCTCAAATTTTCATTAAGTCCCCCTGGGGAGACTGAGTCAAGAAGGAAAATCCACCTTGCCTCTCTCTGTAGAATTTTTTTGTCCCAGTCACCTCCACGTGCTGGTTTACCAACAACTTCAATCACTTGAAAAGAGATAGCCCCCGTATCTCCCTGGTGACACTGGTTAACGTGCCGTGCAATGGCTGTGTCTCTCTCATGACCAACGTCACCCAGATGTTCCCCTATCCTGACCCGCAGCTGCCTCCTGGTCTTGCCAACATAGGCCAGGGGGCAGCTGCAGGTACAAAGATACACCACTCCCTCCGTTCTACAATTGGCAAAGTCTTTAATTTTAAAGGATCTTCTGGTCTTAATGTTTGAAAACTCCTTCCTCTGATTAATGTAAGGGCAGTACACGCATCTCCCACATCTGAATGTCCCCTGGGGTTTTCGATCTAGCCATGTGTTTTCTCCTCTCGGGGGTACATAGTGGCTGTGAGTTAGATGGTCCTTGATAGATCTGCCCCTTCTGAAGGTAACGCTGGGGTGTGGGGATATATGTCTACCCACATCCAGATCCGTTTGTAGGATAGGCCAGTGGCGTTTCAAAATTTCCATAACCCTAGGATTTTGATCATCATAGGTGGCTATAAGCCTAATGATCTGATCATCTTCTCGTTTTTTCATAGGCAGGTTACTTCCAGTTACCTAATACGGCCTCTTCATCTACAGTATTTCATTCTGCTAAGCTGTAGCTCAGCTCTGCATTAAGCGACATGTCACTTTAAGCAGCATGGCACGCCCCTCGCAATCCTCCTCTATTCTGAGTCTGGACATGTGATGGATTCATACGAGATCGTAGGATTGGCTTAAGAGATCTGTCAATCACGGATTCTCAGCCTGTGGGGCGGGAGCAACACTGTTTACTTCCGGTCGCGGGAGGTTTAAAACACCTCCGTCCGTGGGATTAGGCACATATCATCTGGGCACAGGACAGGACACAGCGCTGGCTCCCTGCGGTTAGATGTGCTTCGGCGCTCGGGACACTTTGTCCTTGCAGGTTGAGCTTTTCTTCGGACCAAGTATCGGTATGTCTTTACACCTTTTTGGAGTGTTTTCTCCCACAGGACATTTCAAAGGACTAGTAATGGTGCTGTAAATGTCCTGTTGTTTCCTCTTGCAGAATCGTTATGGGATCACCTGTAGTGATCATTTGTTTTCATGTCTTTAGGTGAAAGAAGTGTTCATTATAACACTTGGTCACTATACTGGAACACTGTGTAAAGGAGCTTTTCTTTGCAGGTATACACTGTCTTTTTTCCATAGATGTATGTCCTGTCCTGTTTATATTCACATATTTCTATGCGGGATATTAGATCATTATTATTATTCCTTTTAGGATTATATAGATTCCGATGCTGCGTATTGATACAGCACCCCCTACCTAAGTGACCAAGAAATTACAGGTATTTATTTTTTAGGACTAGTCAGGTGTCATCTAGTAAATTTATGCTTGCACCATTTGTCCTGGTTTGGTGGATACAGGACGATATACCACACTGATGTGGCTCCCTAAGGGAATTCAACGTACTTCTAGGTCCATGACTATTATCCTTTTTTCATTTTAGGACTGGACACACTAACAGTGTAGATATTGGTGTAACACCATCAACTAAAGAAATTGGACTCTTTGCATGTATAGGTATCTACTTTTCTCTATGGGACACTGTAGGTTTCCTGAATCTACCTCGTTTAATTGGTATTTTACTGTCTCTGTCTATGCAGATGTCCCTGCTGCCTTAATGTGACCTAGACATGGTTAGGATGTGATCCATAAGCCTTTTAAACACAAGGATAGGAAGACTCATGTGATACCTTAGGAGTTTTTTTGATTTACTAAACTCCTAGCATCCCATTGGCTATTCATCCATTTTTGGAGTTATAACGAGGTATTTTTCATCTTATCCATTTTGTTACCTCTTTCCTTTCTCCCTCCTCCCCCCCCCCCCCCTCTCTCCCCCCTCCCCCCTCCCCCTCCTTCCCCTCCCCCCCCCTTCCCCCCTTCCAAGCCTATCAACTCAGTTCCTCAGAATATTTTCTTGTCGGCTTTATTTAGAGACAAGTTCTTCTGAATGAGAATATCTGCCAGCATATCATGTGATTAAAACCAAGTTTGTCTGGTATATTATCAAAAGGCTTTCGGGTTGGACCGTTCATATCCCGCTCTATAACTATTACCGTTATGTAAGTTATATACCCAAGAGAATATAATGATTTTTCAATCTACTTTGATGAAGTTATATTAAGACATTACTTGTCCTCTCTTTTTTGTGCATCAACAGGTATGACTTTTTTTTACCCCTGATGATCCCCCAGCATTGCGTTAGGTGGGGGAGAAACGCGTCGGGAGAGCGTGGGGTGACAGCTACTGTAGCGGGTCCCCTACAGCTCCACCTAACAAAATTTAAATTCATCTGACTGAAGTATCTTATTGAGTCAGGAACCAAATTTAACGCATTTGTGTTTATGTGTATATTTATGGTTTTGCACTAATCACCTGGGTTGGTGGTGGACACCCCTTGGCTAGAGATAGGGACAGGGAGGGACAGCCACCCGGAACGGGGAGTGTCCAGTAACTTAGGACACCCTCCGTCGTCAGGAAGGGTCAATAAAGGCTATGAGATCAGTAATCTGACGACTCTGTGAATATCTATCTATCGCTATCCTTTTCACGCTGAAACTATCTCCTCCCAACATCTCACTGGCACTGTGTTGTCCTTTATGTATTTTTAGAGAGACACTGTTTGTCATTTTTTATAACTTTCTAAATAAAACTTAAATATTTTTAGAGGTATTGTTTTTTTCTGTGGTCTTATGCTGATACCATACCTCGGTTCTATATTTATTTGTGGTTCAAGCTTAATTAATGGCGGGCTTCTTGTCAGGACCCATTAATACTACCAGGTGGTTGGACGATGCTGACGAAGTTTTTTCTGATAAAATAACAGATGGCCAGAGTACTGGTAAAACAAGCATTAGGGGTTTATTTTCAGAGTTACTTGATACATATAAATTGAACATCAAATCCTGGTGGGAAGTGCAGTCCTTGGAACGATACGTTAAACAAAGGATCATACCACGGGGTCTTAGAATTAATCTGATTCCAGCCGAAAGGTCAAGAACAGAGAAACTTATAAAGAGATGGGAGGAAGAACTGACTGACTCTTCCATCAGATTAATGACGATCCTCCTTGAGGAAGAAAAGGTAACTCTAGAGAATAGCTCCATAGCCCTACAAAACCTAAGGGAGGAAGCGCTGAAGCTTAAGGGAGATCCCGAATTTACTACCAGGGAGACAGCATTACAGCTGGCGGTTGATAAATATCAACAAAACCTAAAGACCCGGAAGCATAAACATTTTCTAAGGGACCTGGGAGACTTCTCTGAGAGGAGGGAGATCCCCTCTTTGGCTACTATTCCCGTAACAGATATATCTTCCTCAGACTGCTCAGATTCAGAACCACAGGGACGATCTGAGTGGAACAGAGGGAGAAGCAATAGGTATTCTCAAGGGAGACAGAACAACTGGGGCAGACAAAGTAACAAGAAAAAACAATGGGGTCAGGCACCTGGGAGATTTGCATCATCTTCCTCTTCTGGGGTATCCTTCCAACTGAATGGGCAACAAAGAACCCCAGACACTATAGCCCCACCCCCTCCTGTATCTTACCCCATTCCCCCCACCTTCGGGAATGTACCAACTCCCACCGAGTACTTCTTTTTTAGGGGGAAGAGATCCTTACAATCTCAGAACCCAAAATCAAAGGAATTACCGGAAATAGACCACCTTGGAGGTCAAGATAACCAAATTATAAACCTGTCAAGCTATTGCCTCTCTGATACGGAAAAACGAGTCTTGGGTTACGGTTTGTCATATGTCCCTACAAGCAGGTTCGACCCCTTTAATTGGGTCAAGGACATTGAACTATTCCTTAGAAAGCTTAGGTGGAAGAAATTCTTTTCACAAAATGATGAGACAGAATGTGCACGTCTTGGTATTCCAAGAGATATGCTAGAGGATGTCAGACTACTGTCCTCCCTGAGTAATGACAATGGGGAGCGCACAGGGTTGGGACCATTTACAAACCTTAAACCCAAAAGTAAGAAAATGCCACCTGCCTCGGAATCAAGCAGCCTGGACATTTTCTTAAAATTGGTTACTAATGACCTTCGGGCCATTCAGCCCAAAATACAGTCAGTCAAATCAAATCTAACAAGGGAGGAATGGCAGGCTTTGACCAAGCTTGAGAATAACACACGAATTACTATTAAACCATCTGATAAAGGTGGAAATATAGTAATCATGGATACCAAGGACTATCCGGTTATGTGTGGGAGGATTCTGTCAGATGAGACTACCTATGAAATACTACCGAAGGACCCAACCCTAAGCTACCTACAAGAACTACAGGTACTTTTGAACAAAGCGCTAGAATTAAAGGTTATCTCAGTTAAAGAATTTGAGTTTCTGTATCCAAAATTTCCAGTCACAGCCACCTTTTACGCCACTCCCAAAGTGCACAAGGGACTTAATCCAATTAAGGGCCGTCCCATTGTCTCTGGGATAGATGCTATTGGCCAAAATTCCAGTATCTATCTTGATACGATTCTTCGTCCCTTTGTTACAAGTCTACCCTCATATATAAGAGACACTAATGATCTGATATCTAAATTAGAGGGTATTATCCTTGAACCTGATACGTTACTTGCGTCAATAGATGTGGAGCAACTCTACAGTAGTATCCCGCATGAACAGGGATTGGAAGCAGTCAATTCATATCTTTCTACACGTGGGACCCAGTGTCTTGTTCATAGCAAATTCATTGGGGACCTATTACGGTTCATATTAACACATAATTTTTTCCTCTTTGGAGGGAAATTTTACCACCAGCTCAGGGGCACGGCGATGGGGAGTCCATGTGCCCCGACGTATGCCAACATGTTCCTGGGCTGGTGGGAGAACACCTATGTGTTTGAGGACGAGGATGTCATTTTTTCCCCCCATATACAATTTTGGGGGCGTTATATTGATGACATCCTCGTCCTTTGGACAGGCACGGAATCCCTCTTTGTGCAATTTTTGGAAAAACTTAACAACACCAACATTGGCCTAAGGTTCACGTATGAGATGGATAGGGACTGTCTGGCCTTCCTGGATCTAAAAATCTCAAGGGATACTTGTGGCAATTTGGCCACTACGATCTATAGAAAACCTACGGCAACCAACAGCCTCCTTAGGTGGGAGAGCTACCACCCAGCCCCCCTGAGGAAGGGTATACCGAAGGGACAGTTCCTTCGTCTGAGAAGGAACTGTTCATCACTTCACGACTTTGAATCCAAATCCTTGGATATGAAAAGTAGGTTTCGTAGGAGGGGATATCCCTCACAGATCCTTGAACCAGCATATAAATTTGCCCAATCCACTCAGAGAAGGGAACTACTA